>NC_142735.1:16190000-16275000 GCF_051943395.1 Hippocampus bargibanti
GGATGAGCTTGGAGAGGTAAGAAGGAGTGAGGCCATTTAAAGACTTGAAAACAAATAAGATCTTGAAAATAACTCTAAAATGTATAGGGGCTCCCTATACATTTTAGAGTTATGTGAAGCATGGACAGGTACCATATCCCGGAAGTAGGAGTTAAGTGCTCCCTCTTAGAGTACCAGTCAAGAGGAGAGCAGCAGCATTCTGGACAACCTGGAGAAGGTTCATGGAGGATTGGCTGACTCCAAAGTAAAGCGCATTGCAGTAATCGAGCCGAGATGTGACAAATGAATTACTGCTTTAAAGTGCTCATGAGAAATGAGAGGTTTTAAGTAAAGTAGAAAGACAGGTAAAGTCTGCTTTTGTCTCTCCTTTAGATTGCCGGAGATTTCACTTTTCACTTTCTGTAACACACTTACTGTAGCACTGTCAAGCATAGAGTTACAACTGAGGGGTAAACATGTTTTTTTGATGTCAGCACACGAATAATTAAGGCGGAAAGATGTTTTGTTAGTTTTAAGCTATGGACAATAAATTTCTTTCAGACATTCCCAAAATTGCTCTTTGGATTTGGGATTTAATTGGTAGTATTTTGTATTTTCACCCACTGTTCCGACAAGGGCAGTGCTTGTTGCTCAGTTTGATACAGTACAAATTTTGAGAGGCTGTCAAGGGTGCAAATCAGTACCATACAAGTCCGCAAACACCCACTGAGATATCAACCAAATTAATATTGTGCGTATTGTGTTTTTTTTTTCAGGCTAACTGAAGCAAACGTTTATAGTTACCAAGCTGTTTCTGAGTAGCTAGGACAGCACTTCACTTTTTAGAACCCCATGGCACTTGAACGATACAAGCAAATGTTTTTGAAACCATCTCAGTGTATTTTTCTTCCTGTTGATGATTATCTTTGTATTTGATGATCCTTTTTTTCCCTTCTTTGCATATTAATGGATCGCAAAGTAGAAATATTGAATGGCAAGCCGTTTATTTTGATTTTGTGTACAATATTTCCTTAACACATACAGAAAGATAACCCCTACTGCAAAAAAAAAAAAAAAAGACAGGCACACTGCATTTGCCGCTCGTCAATCACAAACAGGGACTCAAAACCATCACTGAGTGGAACTGATCCGAAGCGCCCTGTACAGAAGTCGGGCAAATGTACCACTACAGTATCATGCTGCATACTCACTTTGCAGTAAAAGCACAAGGATTAAGCTTGAGCATTCGAGATCACTAAAATGAACAATGTGCCCTTGTCAAAAACTTGACTCGGGTCCTAAATACAAATACGATTGTGTTTGAACCGTGATCATCTTTGGGTGTATTCTTCTTGACCGTATTCAATCCAATGCCATTCTGAGAGTAAATATGTGCTTTGTGTGTTTAATTTAATTACACACTAATGTGGCAGGTCCATATTTGTCATTGCCGTGCCCTTGAAAAGTCCACTCATAAAAAATGATTGTTTTATTCTTGTAATTTTGAGGGGTAGGGTTTCACTTTTTTTGTTTCTGACTTTCTCAGTGACAATTTTTTGCAATGTTATGCTGTCACATCGTTTATGCAGTTGACACAGATAAGATTGAATACAAACAACTTTATGTCATTGTCACGACACTATCTCTCATGTTGGGGAAACAAAATCTACATGGAAATAACTGCAAAATCACGGATTGCAAACATTCGGATTGTGAGCTGAATGAACCTCCTTGATCCATAAACCATAAAAAAGATGGTTTACATGTATCATACTGCAATCAAACTGTGAGACAGAATTTGATACTCTGTCACAAATCCTCAGAGACTAACCAATCTCGTCAGAATATAAAGGATGGGTACATGCAGGGTAACAAAGAAGCAACAATTTAGCGTGATGTTTCCTTTGTATCTCTGAAGCACTCACTTGTTCCCTGACTGGTATGATGACACATTATCAGCATTAGCAGCATCCCCACTGCTCTGATTGGCTTGCTATTATCTTGATAAAAATGGCCAAGGAACAATTCAGCACCATTTCAGACCACAGTCCAAATCTCTCAGGATGTTTTTACCTGCTCTCCACTCAACGAGCAGAGGAATATTTTGTTCTCATGCTCCCATTAACATTATATTCTACAGTTGCAGTTTAAAACATTAATAAAGCACCCTACATAGTTTTTCCTTTTTTTTTGACCATTTTCGAATCGACCATATTTTCGGGCAAGCCTCTTAAAAATCTGTCTGATCATGGATCTCCACGTATTGTGAAATGATGCATGCCTGTTCCTACGCAGAGGTTGGCCTCCCCGGAGCACAAAAAAGCGCACTACGCTCACGCAGTCGAAGGAGAGAAAATAAGTCCCCACGCAACAGTTACGAGCCTCTCACTCATGTTGTCATTAGCTTTGCGCTCATTGTTTAGAATGCAACCCGCAAACAAGGAAGACGAGGACAACAATTGGCATTGATACTCACAGGCATATGTCATGGAAAAACTATTTCCCATCTTGACCATATCGACCTGCGGCACCAGTTTGGGGATGTCCTGATGGTGTGAAAGAGCGAAGCGAAACACTTCATATTCATGGGACTCGGTGGGGAACAATCCTCCTGTTGAGCACCAAACACAAATCGTTATAACGAAAGGGGTGGGGAGATACGATAGAGCTATCATTTTTGAGAAAAAAAGACAGGTTTTGCTTTGCAAGCGCGCGCGTCATTCTTACCTATATTGATGTTACTTGGGAAACTTGCGCTTGAAGCCAAGCACATCCCCAGTAAACTGGTGTAGAGGATGCTGAAGCTTCGTTGCATATTTCCTTTTGCATTGGCGAAGGGAAAAGAGCCGAAATCCAAACATGCATACGTTTCCTCCGCGTATACAACTTCAAAATGCCTCCCGTGCCCAACAGCACACTTGCCGCTGTTCGTTAGCGCAACATCATCGACACCGACACGGCTTTCAAAGAGAGACGACGATGGTGAAGGTGCTGCTGCTGCTTCTGGTGGTGTCGGTGATGGCAATGGCGAGAGGAGGTACCTTCCTCTCTTCTGCGTTCCCTCGATCTGCTGATGCTCTCTTGTTCTTGGCTGCTGTTGTAATGATGGAGAATGTCTTAGGCGTTTGGCGCGCTGCAATACATATATAAATTTAAAAAAGAAATGTACACGCCCAGAGGTGGAAAAAAATACCCAAACATTTTAGTAATATCGTGAGGACATCCTATTTATTATTCAAATTGTTCCACCTTAAACACTTATTTCACGGTTTTCCTCGGAAATGAGTTATAATGCTTTTGTTCAAAGTCTGTAAACTTGGACTCAGAATTGCAACGAATGGCACATTTGTGCTTTTCAGAGGTTTCTGTGCTCTTAATAGGGGCCGTGGAATCAAAGACAATTTCTCAATATTACATAAATACTAGTGCCCTATAAGCCGTACTATATTCAAACGTTTATTGAGCCAAAGTTTATATTGAAAAAAAATCGCACAGCCTATTGACTCTAAAAAAAGTCACAAAAGGTTAGGGAGAAATGCTAAAATACTGACAGGGTGCTTCTTAATTTGAACATAAAGCATTGGAGTCGGGGAAAATCAATCAGCTTTTTGAAAGTATGTGTCTTTAAAGCTTTTTTTGTCAAGGGTGCCCAACGTGCTGTACAAACTAGTGTCACATCTTGGAACGAAAAAACCTGTGCAACACAAACAGAAAATGATAATTTTTGTCTCAAAGACAAGATGTTAAAATTGACCTCATGGTTTGTCTTGGTCATGTGAAATGTACAGTGGGGTGATATGTACCATTTGGAAATAAAGCCTATAATGATAACTAATAATAATGATCACTTGTTACAAATTGTTCAATTGTTCAAAATATGTGCTTGACATTAAAAACAAATGCCATGAAGAGTGTTTTTAAAGATGAGCTCGACTATTCGAGGTGGCATCGGCTTTCCCTCAAACCTTCACCATTCCTGGCGAAAACAGTGGCGTTGCGGCATTTAAGTCCATATTGTGAACGGAGACTACGTTAAAAAAAAAATAAGCCATTGAGACAGCAATCTGGTAAGGTAGGAAGAACTAATTTTTATGCCACTGTCAATGCACATGTAAAGAATGAAATTATTGTAAGGAAAGTTTTTTGGGTTGACTTGCCCTATGTAGGGTTAAGTTCTTGTGGTTGAGAGTTTGAAAGTAGCGGCATGATTAAATAGTAATTAAAGATGCTAATAAAAATACAAACGAACAAGATTTACTCTTCACATCACTTGGGCTACAGGATAAATAAAATAAATCACAACCCAACGGAATCAAAACGATAAAATTGTATATTCTGGCACATTATAATTACAAATGGAGAGGGGGAGGGGTTATTCCCACAAGAAATTGATTTAATTGATTCAAGATTCCACTCTTTAAACTCATGCTTTTTAAATATAACATATTAAAATTCTGACTATTGCTCTGAATGCTCCCTTCCCTTTCACAGCGAGCAGGATTGGAGAGCTGCTGATAAGGGACGGACGGGGGTTATGATTTAAACCATGTATTTACAGACAGCTACAGCCGATTACCTCCGAAAGAAAAGGTACATGCCCGTATCCTTTTGTACACGTCGGGAACAAAAATGAACGAAAAACGCCATGGGATTGAATGCAAAATGCACTGATGTGTGATATTTTCAGGGGCACCGGTGGGATTTTGGAACTGGCGGGTCATGGGAACTAAGTTTGTAAGAATAATAAACAGCATACAAATATATAGATAGGTACCTGTACATATGTATATCTAGATAGATCGATAGATAGATCAATAGATATATAGATAATTAGATTTTCATCATTCTTATATCAAGGATACCTATACTGTGTATGACATCACTTCATTTTTGTTTTTGTGGATCAATGACCAGTACTTCTATCACCAGGTATGTCAACTTGATGCTTCAAGTTTCACGTGTGATTAAATTAAACTTCAGTTAGAAGACCCCATATTTATTTAAAAAAACACTCCAGATCCTACACGAAGCGCATATTGGGATTTGATCGCGTACAGGTCTGATGTGCACGAATGGCCATCGGTCTCCAGACCCCTCTGGAATTGAAAACAATCAAAATTGTATTGTTCACTATGCTTGAAAAAAAAATTGAATTACGCTGCACTGTGCTCAGAGCCTAAAACATGCTTGCCATGCCTTGACAGAGAAAGTAAAATTCATTTTTCGTTTCTTTTTCGTTTCGTTTTCTTTCATTACAATCATTTGTATGTATTTCATTTGAAGAATGAAAATGAAGGTATGAAAAATCATCAATATGACATGTTTATAAATGAGTAGTAAATCTAAAATCTGACCCATTTCATTACTACTATAGCACAAATTGGTAAATATACATCTTTTGCATTTCAGGAGTGGTTACAAAATGGTGACTAGGAACTGGGGTTTCGTTTTCATTGTGTGCATGAATAATGCCCTACACATTTCTAAAAATCCTGGTTTCACAATGTTTATTTCTGAGTGTACCAAACATCATGCACACATTTTTTCCTGATGAATGCAAATGGCCCGAGAATAGCAGTTGTGCTGTTGGTAAACTATTCTGACGTAGAATGCTGGCAATTGCTTGTTATTCCATGTTAAGAATATTTCAGGCCGAGAGAAAGGAAAGCACCAAACAGAATCATGTATCACAAGGTGAGTACCTGCGTGAGGTTTTTAACACAAGTCTGTGTGAAGTAAATAATGAGGCCAATCCGTCAAATTCCTTCCTGTGGTTCCATTCGAGTTGGAGGAAGAGTATTTTATTCCTTGAAATACAGCCACTGGAAAATCCATGCTGTCACACTTTGTACATCAATGGGAAAAACCGTAGATCATATAGGTTAAGAGAAAAAAACTAAGCGGAAGAAACGGGCTGAGGGATAATGGAAAAAATTACAGCCTCCTTGAGTCAGCAGATAGATGCTTCCACATAAGAACCAACCAATCACTTTGGGATAATTAATAATGCACAACAGTGGTGTACCGTCAGGTCCCGCATGGCCTTCTCTGCTGGCCTACAAATATCTGAATCACAGACTGATATTAATTATATTTTGTCAATAATTTCTGATTAAATAATTCCAAATTGTCTTTCAGCTCCTTTTTATTGCTTTTCCCCTGTTGTGGCGCTTCCAGGTGTGTGTTTTCGTATTTAAACATTTCACCAATCACATTTCGGCCATCATTTGTTATCAGGGTCACAAATCTACCTGGACGCCTACACAATCAGTTCTGTGGGCCCTGTCACATTAAATGCTGCGTCGATGATGTTTGCTCTAAACATTTAGCTTGTAGCAGACATGCACATTCCACCATGACGTCCATGATCCACTAGTGAAAAGGATGCTTTGATCCTTTCCTCTTTCACCTAGAACTGCTTCATGTAACAAAGAGGTGACAGAAAGTGCTTAGGAATGAATGACTCTCTTTGTATTTGTGTTGTCATATTGTCTTGTCATGTTTGTTGTTTAGCTTTTTTTAATTCTTTTGACTTCACGATGGTGCTGCGAGAGTGGCTGCCTTTCCAGCAGCTCATGTATTTTGTTTTTCTACTTCTTTCATTACTTTCATCTTCCTTTTCATAACTTTGCTGCTATGAAATGTAAATTTCTCCACTGCGAGGCTAATAAAGGTAAATCCAATCCAATCAGATTTCAAGTTGGTGATGTGCAGGACGTGCTCGCGGGCCTGAGCAATGTCAGAGTTTTCGCAAACAATGATTGGCTGGTCACCAGTCAATCATTGAATCATGAACCGCTAGTGACAAGAGCATACTGGGCAGAGCTAGCACATTGTATCTGGGGTGAGCTGCATAAGCAAATACATTGTCGTGATGATTTAATTATGGTTTTGTCAACCCACAATAGATGAAGGAGGAGAACAAATGGATTCGGTTGCAGATTTACTGTTAAAGCCATTTTCAAGGCGAACTTTTCAAGAAAAAAATGGACATCATTAAAAAAGGTAGGACAGCTTTGAATATGTCAGAAAATACCAAATAACATTGTGGTTTTATGAGGTTATTATTGATGCTACACCATCCTGTTGTTTAATCTTCTCTACGGTGTCAAAGAGCGAATTATGACCCCATATCATGAATTCACACATTCATGGTAAAAACTTAAACAGTATTTCTTTCTTCACAAGTTATTTCCTTACTAACGGGACCCTCTACTAAATCACAGCACACTCTTTATTTACAATCGCACCTGTGAATTGATTCAGACGTAGCACTACTGAAGGTCCAGCGGTGATATGCACGGCCTGCCACTAATGTACTCTGACCTTAAAGGACAACCGACGTCTCCGGACAAGTTGTGTCCATAATTTGTAAAATGGCTTCAAATGACATCTACTGAGCGTATTTTAAAAAGATTCCACCGCATATAGCTATATTTTACGTTTTAAGACTCACGCTGAATATTCAGGAAGTCTTGTTTTTAAGTTGGTGACGAGTCCGTACGTGACGTCACTAAAGGAACGCCCCCTGACCGAAAAAAAGACACATTGTAGCAGTCCTTCCATCAAGTCAATGTATTTTGCTGTATTGTTTGGTCTGAACACCTTGTGTTGCACCCAAAAGCCGCCAGAAGAGGGTGTCCAAGCTACATATAAGGAATTTATCAGCCTGTGGAAATGGAGGTGGCCACAGGAGGTCGCCATTTTGTGCCTCTTTTCTGGTGATCGTTTCTCCCCAATGTTGCCTCAAAATGGCATGGAATAAATTCTTTAATCGATTGCAAACACGTATGCTTTCCTCTTGAGAACTATTTGAATCATATTCATAACTGGAGGTGTAACAAGAAAGCCATTGTTTTGATTCACAAAACTAAACTAAAACTAAAACAAACAAATTTCACAATCCACACGTACGTTTGCAATGACAGCATTATGTGGACTTGACAGTTTCTCTTTTGGTGACTCAGCAATGATGTCATTGTTGTCGATGTGATGTTTCAAACGGCGGACCTGCATGACAAGTGGCTATTGGCCATTCTTTTGATTCTCAAGCGTTGCAAGACGTATTGGTGTGACGTCACAAACTGGGGGTGAGACTTTCTGAAAATGGCCAATTCGCAGATTTTGGACACTTTAAGTCATTTTTATTGGTGTTTTGCATTTGAATAAAAATATCATACTGCGTGTTTTGGGTATTTTTCATGCTATAAAACGTTTTTCTGATGTCAGTTAAGAAACAAAAAAGTGACGTCAGTTGTCCTTTAAAGTAGTTAAAAAAAGCAAAACAAATTTACATAAGCCGGTGAGCAACAGCATTCCCTCGCCGGAAATGGGATTCTTCTATACCCGACAAGTATTGAGGATAAACAGTATAGAAAATTAAGAGAAATCCACAGGTTTCATACACTGACACTGAACCGAGCCATTCTTTAAGTTGTTATCTATTTACTTATTTGTTTGGTCTTTGTGACGCATTGGTCACGTGAGGTGAATCCACAGCCATACGCAACGATTCAACACTGTGGGCTTGCTACTTATTATCTGCAGACTCAAACGCGTGTTGCCTGAATGACGGACAGTGTTGACGTCCACCAGCGTTGGACAATTCCCTTACATTAGCACAAAATCAATAAGAGGCAGACTGGCCTGCGCTCTGGACGTTTGACTTGTGCTCAACACCTAATTGGCAGGAGTTATTGACATGTGGCTTACAGTCATTAGCCATGCCTGTAATTGATTCAGAAGTTCTTTACAGAGAGGATGGCAGTCTTTTAAAACTTCGGGAAGCTTAGATAACGAGGGAGAGTCTTGAGGTATTTAGAAAGTTTATTGCCAGCTTGTTTAAAACAGAGGAGCTATTCACTATTTACAATGTGATGCTCGATGAACACAATTCCACTTGGAAAATTAAAAAAATGATTTTTAAGCTCTGGATTTTGTTTTAACGTTTGCAATGAAACTCAAGTAATAAATACACACTGATGAGAAAAGCAAGTTATAAATTCCAAATGAAATCGCCACCTCATTTTATACAGCTCATTCTTTTAATTCCTGTATGAATATGTTTAAATTAAAGGAGGGCATCGTTAATTTTATGTATGACTTGATTGGCAGTAATTATGTAGTTTAGATGGAAAAACACACCTCGATATTGATATATTTCACTTTCATGACAACATTTTCAACAAATGGATATGTCCATGTTGGGTCAAACAAGACTTAACATGACCACACCTATTGGTGGACAAAAGACACAAATTTGGACAATGAGGATATTTGCAGAACGTGCAGATAACTCAGACAGGTCAAGACGAAATCCATTGCAATGTATCAAACGAGAGCTATGCAGCTGGATTGAATCACCGGGTTTCTCCTTGTAGTTTGGGCGTGGTCCTTTAAGGCATGTGAGGATTATTTTTCAGCCTTTCCACATTATGCAAATCGTTCACAAATGGTCACCTTCAATGTTTTTTCCTTTCAGCGCTCGAGGTCCAGAGAGGCTCGAAATAGAAAGGACGTTCAGACGCTTGATAGTTATCAAGTCTATATGTAATATACAGCACTTGAAAGCGGGAAACATTAAGTGAAGCCAGGAATAAATATGTCTCGTACTCGCTGCCATTTGAGTGCAATTCAGGTGTTCTCTTTCATATGCTTCCTGCATAATTGCCTTGCCCCTATACGGGCCGCAGGGGAAGTGAGTGCTTACAATGTTACCGTGGTAATACTGATTGATAGAGTCGATACTTGTGCAGCTCCAGACCACTGAGCTTCCTTACACACAGGCAAGTCAAATTTCAGGGAACAAATTATAACGGTCGGCATCATGATTAATCCCTGGTGGGAAAATGAAAATATTGTGAATACCAGTGAACCCACAGAGGAGATATGCACTACAATATAACCAGGCACAGATTTTTGCATCAATTGCGTTTCACCACCGATATATGAGGAGAAAATGCTACCATGTCACACAGTGTCTGAAAAAATGTCTTCTGCAGTGTGGAATCATTTGAACTATTTCATTGTGAAAATTAAGACTCGTCATCACAGTGAGGAAAATGGTTTACACAAGACTGTACGACTCTTATGGTTACTCTTTTTTCACCTCAATTTGCAGGCAGTTAATTGAACCGTCATGGCTGACTTTTATTGTTAACAATACAATAAAGACACAGTACTGAACCCTATTAACCTGTTCAAGACTACATAAAATTAATGGAGCCCAGCATGGATACATTGACTGCTTCACACACTCAGTTGTTTTAACATTAAAATCTGAAGATAAAAATGCAGGTTACCAATATCCCGTGTGGGATTGCTTATGACTTTAGAAATTGCACTCTCTTATTAATTAAATCACATATACATTTGACATTTTGTTTCCATGATGAAAAAAAAAAATCTAGAAACCTTGAAGTTCGGAAATGGGACTAAATAAATTAAAAACCACGATTGTGCATTAAAATGACAAATCCCAAGGGAAAGTGAATCTCCAGACTCACTGTAAGTAATTCACCTACCAGCTGTGAGCAAGATAACAAACATCACACCAATGGGATTGGATACTTTGTTCATGCGTAGATGCAAAACTGTCATATCTTAATCAGGGCATACTGTAATTGCCTCCCAAATGTGATTTGTGCCACAGTAATAGCTGATACATCCTGATCAATCCGTGTTTCCCACCCAAGACATTTAGTCCTGGGACCGGGTTTGCTGTTGATTCAGCAACTCAGAATATAACAGGGTATTTTCAAAAAAATGATTTATATTTGGGTTACAGCGAAAAAAAAATGTTAGTTTTTGGGACTGTGTAAGTTAATTGTTTTGTTTTACTGCCTCATTATCAGAATCAGAATCAGAATACCTTTATTCGTCCCGCAATGGGGAAATTTGCAGTCCACAGCAGCAATTGAAGAGGGATGGGGTTGGGGTGGGAGTGAAAGGATAGAAAACAAGATATTCGAGGCATAACAAAATAAAAATGTCAACTGTATACTGTGCAAATGTAGATGTGCAAAAACCGTTCTATAAACAAGACTGTACATAGTGCAGAATCAAGAAATGCATTTAGATATATTGCGATGATCTGGTAGTATAGTGCAGCATCTGTTTTAAAATCCAACATTTTGGTTGTAATTAATCATACAAATCGCTCGAAGGAGCAATTGAGTCCATTGCAAAAGAACTCAGACATGCTTACGGGGGTAGTCAAAGCCAAAATAAATGATTCAGGACCTCAACCTGTCAGTCCTTTACAGACTACACTTGATCTGTGACGGATGTTTCACACATTGCTGAAAACCAGTGAGTATGGCAATGTGCCGGATTATTGCATGGAATCCGATTTTAAAAGCTTTTCTATCTACATAGACAGAGAATTGACGTTCATGGCACATGTGCGTCCATATACAGTACATTGCTGGTATTAAGAGTTGGCAGCTCCAAGAAAGCAACCACACATCGAATATTTGACTCCGGGAAATTATTGTGTTTAAGCAATTTAGACGTTAGAAAGTATGACCTGGTGGGCCAATGGTTATCGCGTTGACCTCATAGTGTAGAGGTTGTGAGCTCAATCTCCGCGCTGGCCTCCCTGTGTGGAATTTGCATGTTTTCACCATGTCTGTGTGGGTTTTCACTGGGTTCAAAACATAAATGGCAGGCTAAGTAAACACTGTAAGTTGTCTCTAAGTGTGAGTGCGAGCGCGGATGGTTGTTTGTTTCTGTGTTCCCTGCCATCGGCTGGCAACCGGTTCAGGGTGTCCCCCCATCCTCCCCAAAGATGACTGGGAAAGGCTGCAATACCCCCTGCAACCTATGTAAGGATACAGTGGATCGAAAAATGGATGGGTTATGTTTTGAAAGGACAAATAAAAGAATACAAAATTCGATGGTACTACAAAAAACACCTTACCTATATGTAGCAAAGTGTCAAAAGGCTGCCATGAACGGATAGCTTTAGATGAAATTTGTCAGCCAAACGAGAATGGGTTTCCTGGGTTACAGATGAAACAAAAAAAGGTCAAGGAGAAATGTCGGTGTAAGCTCTCAGTCGTACAGGAGTGGTCCATCGATGAAAAGGTTTCTTCAGCCGTCATCTGTACTTCTTTGAAGGTGTTGGACGTTTCGCTTCTTATCCAAGAGGCTTCGTCAGCCAAGTACAATTTTGCTGGTAGCTCTGGCCCTATATATAATAATAATAATACATTTTATTTCAAGCGCCTTTCAAAACACCCAAGGACACTTTACCATAAAAACAATAAAACAAAGCACATAACAATAAAACCATAAGTAAAATGATAGATAGAACTAGACATTTTCAAGCAATTTTAAACAAGTGGGTTTTGAAGTGAGCCTTGAAAATAGGGAGGGAGTCAATATTACGGATGTTGGGTGGAAGTGAATTCCAGAGTTTGGGAGCAGAGCGGCTGAAAGCTCTGCATCCCATCGTGGTGAGACGGGCAGAGCGCACATAGAGGTGAAGGGAGGATGAGGATTTGAGGGACCGAGAGGGAACAGATATTTGAAGCAGGTCAGAAAGATAGGGAGGGGAAAGGTTATGGATGGCTTTGAATGTAAACAGAAGTATTTTGAATTCGTTACGATGTTTAACAGGTAGCCAGTGGAGTTGCTGGAGGACAGGGATGATGTGGTGAAAGTAGGGGGTTCTAGTGATGATCCGGGCTGAAGAATTTTGGACGAGTTGGAGTTTATGGAGAAATTTCTGGTTGATACCGAAGAGAAGTGCGTTGCAATAATCGATGCGGGAGGTGACGAGACTGTGGATAAGGATCGCAGCGGAGTGAGGGGTGAGCGAGGGACGGAGACGGTTAATATTACGGAGGTGGAAATAAGCAGACCGAGTTATGTTATTTATATGGGACTGAAAAGATAGTGAGTTATCGAGGATGACACCCAGGCTCTTGACCTGAGGGGAGGGGGACACGGTTGAACTGTCAATGGTGAGAGAGAAACTGTTAGTTTTGTGGGGGGTGGATTTGGTACCGACAAGGAGAAGTTCGTTTTTTTCACTGTTAAGCTTGAGAAAGTTATGGGAAAGCCAGGATTTAATTTCTGAGAGGCAAAGTGAGAGGGATGAAGGTGGAAGAGAGGCGTCGGGTTTGCTGGAGAGGTAGAGTTGGGTGTCATCCGCGAAGCAGTGAAAGTGAATGCCAAACTTCCGGAAAATATTGCCAAGAGGAAGTAGGTAGATAATAAAGAGAAGTGGCCCCAGGACAGACCCTTGAGGCACACCAGAGGACACAGGAGAGGACCGTGAGGTGAACGAGTTGATTTGGATGAATTGTGAGCGATCAGAGAGATAGGAATGAAACCATATATATATATATATATATATATATATATATATATATATATATATATAGGTCCCGGTCTGTCCAATTCACCTGGTCTGCACCCTGGTTCACTGCCGTGATATATATATATATATATATATATATATATATATATATATATATATATATATATATATATATATATATATATATATATATATATATATATATAAATGGGGCCGATACGACCAGTCAGACTTTAGTTCGCTGACGAAGCCTCTTGGATAGGAGGCGAAACGTCCGAAACCTTCACTTTTGTACAGATGACGGTTGAAGAAACCTTCTCATCGATGGACCACTCCTGTACGACTGAGAGCTTACACAGACATATATATATATATATATATATATATATATATATCCCTACTGTCCAGAGGTGGCGGTGCCAGACCTCTGCTATGATAGGTCCCTTCTCTAAGGTTGGAGGGAGCAGAGGACTATTTCCTGAGGCGACACTGATTACTTCTATTGTCCTGACTGATTATGGTCTACGACTGGCCCGATTGCCCCATTTGCCTCGTATCACCTCATCAGCATAACTAAGCCAATGTGTTAACGATCGCAGAATTGTGTTGTAAGCACGATCCGAATTAAACCTCACACTATCATGGCGATTTAGTGAAGGGGTTTGCTGTTTTATGAAAATAGCTTCTTTTACTCCCCTTTCAAACCATCGATTTTAAGATTTTTACTTTTAACAACAATGAAGTTAAAATCTTAGTGAAAGAAAATAGATGGACAGTAGGGATATACATATATGTATAGGACCAGAGCTACCAGCAAAATTTTAGTTCGCTGACGAAGCCTCTTGAATAAGAAGCGAAACGTCCGACACCTTCAAAGAAGAACAGATGACAGCTGAAGAAACATTTTCGTCAAGGAGAAATGTTGAAAAATTATGAAGTCATACCGCTCAATCTAATTTGAAAGCGTATTTGGGGCACATTTTATCCAGGTGACATCATGTACAAATATCATCCGTGATGCAATTTTCAAAATTATTTTATTATTATTTTCAATCATCAAGTAATGACACCTGAAAAATCCCGAATAAAGCTGGGATAAGCTCACGCATGCCTACCACATTCGTGAGGGTCAGATTATGAACAAAGGTTGGATGAGGTACAGTGAGACCTCAACGTACGAACGCCTTATAATACGAACTTTTCATCATACGAACATCAAATTTATGAATATTAAGCCTCATAATAAGAACTATTTTCATCTTACGCACTTCAGTGGAAGTGTGTATACATAAATACATAATCTTCTGCGGAAGAACACGAAAGCACACAACCTTCGGCTCTGGCGGAGTGATCTTCAGCAACCGAACAGCGCTCCATCCGACGCTACTTTGCACACCTCCTCTCATTGAATGCACACGTCCATCGCCTCCTTGCAGCTTTTTGCTTATACTTTTACGATTAGGGCACCGAAATAACCCACCACAGGCTCGTGTTCAGCCCAAGAAGAAACACAATAAAATCACAGTCGCTGAGAAGAAGGAGATAATTAAAAAACACGAACGACGTGTGCGTTTGTGCGACAGAGCGCGGCTATGCTAAGTCCACCATCGCTACCATCCTTCGCAACAAAGAAGCTATCAAAGGTGCGTCTGTTGCAAAAGGTGTTTCCATGCTCTTAAAGCGACGGTCCCGGGCAATCGAAGAAGTTGAAAAACTTCTGTTAATTTGGATTCACGAAAAGCAGCTATCCGGCGACAGCGTGAGTATAGCTATTTTATGCGAGAAAGCACGGCGAATTCACGCCGATATCGCCATGCGCCAACCTGGAAGTTCGGCGCTTATTCAGGATTTTAAAGCCCGTAACGGATGGTTCGAGAACATCTGAGGGCGAGGAGGAGAAGGCAATGTTGGCAAAGTGGAATGATGTGCAGGCTTTTACCGAACAGTTCCATCCAGCAAAGACTGGCTATGACAATCATCAACATGATGAACGATAATGTGATGCCTCAGCCTCGTAACACCTTACAAGTCAGAAAGCAACAGGTGTCAATTAAGAGGTTTTTAATCAGCAAAAAAGGATGAGGAGTCTCCAAAGAAGCAAAGAGAAGCCACACCAGAGGTTAAGTTACCAACAGTCCTTATGGAAGGTGACTCTCCTTCCATAAACCATCAATGACCATCAAAAAGGTAAATACAGCTTTATTTTACAGCACAGTTTATTTCTTTAATTACAGTCCTCATGTAATGTGCCTCTCTTTCCAAACAGCAAGTCCCTTTGACCTTCGACCTCCAATGCCATTCCGTCAAGTCATCAATGACCATCACAAATGGAAATAAAGTGACTTTATGATACAATGCAGTGTATTTCTTTAATTACAATACCATAGCACATTTATTATGCATAGGATAAGGTAGGTTCGGTGTAGTTTTAAGGCTTATTTAGTTGAAAAGTATATTTTATGGAAACCCGGAAACGGATTATTCCCATTTTAATGGTTTCCTATGGAAATTTTTTTTTCGAGATACACACTTTTCACCTTACGCACTCTGTCTGGGAACCAATTAAGTTCGTAAGTTGAGGTCTCACTGTAGTTAAGTATTTATACCTCCATATTTACTGCTAAAGGAGAACATGATCCATTAATCAACATTTCCTGTATGGAGCCTTTAATTATCCATTTCTTGAACTGACTGACAATTGCACACCATCTCAGAATGCTACAATAGTTAACCTTGTTAGAGTAAATCAGTGTAGAAATTTGATGCGTATACACAAGAACAAACCTCACACAAGCCGACTCGCTGATGAAAATATCTAGGACAGAGTAAAAACTGCGAGTGAGGCAAAGGTTTGCAAAAGAGACAGCAACGGACCTGACGAGCTACTCGACTGCACATGCATGAGTAATGTGGGTCTCTGCTACCTCCAGCTCTGCTTCCTGTCTTTTCTTCAGTGGCACTGTCTCCAGTCCGAACATCATGGCTGGTCTCACCACTGTTTTATACACTTTTCCTTTCATCCTAGCTGAAACCCTCCTATCACACATCACACCTGACATTTTTCTCCAGCCGCTCCAGCCTGCCTGGACACGGTTCTTCACCTCTTTTCCACACTCTCCATTGCTCTGGACAGTTGACCCCAAGTACTTAAAATCCTCTCACTTGGATCCCTCTCATTTACACACATATATTCTGTCTTGCTGCGATTGATCTTCATTCCTCTCCTTTCCAGGGCATATTTCAACATCTCTAGTTTCTCCACTACCTGTTCCCCGTTCTCACTACAGATCACAATGTCATTTGAAAACATCATGGTCCAAGGAGATTCTTGTCTAACATTGTCTGTGAGCCCGTCCATCACCATAGCAAATGAGAAGGGGCTTAGAGCTGACCCCTGCTGGAGTCCCACCTCCACCTTGAATTCCTCCGTCACACCGACAGCACACCTCACAACTGTCTTACAGTCATGATACATGTCTTGCACCGCTCTGACATACTTTTCTGTCACTCCAGACTTCCTCATGCAATACCACAGCTCTTCTCTGGGCACCCTGTCGTACGCTTTCTCCTGATCTACAAAGACACAATGCAATTCCTTCTGGCCTTCTCTGCACTGCATCTGTCGTACTCTTTTTTGGCATGAAGCCATACTGCTGCTCACAAATGTTCACTTCCGCTCTTAGTCTTGCTTCAACTACTCTTTCCCAGAGTTTCATTGTATGGCTCATCAACTTTATTCCTCTGTAGTTAGTACGACTCTGCACATCTCCTTTGTTCTTAAAAATGGGCACGAGTACACTTCGTCTCCATTCTTCAGGCATCTGTTCACCATCTAAGATCTTGTTGAATAACCCAGTCAGGAACACCACCGCCACCTCTCCAAGACACTTCCATACCTCGATTGGTAAATCATCAGGCCCGAGTGCCTTTCCCCCCTTCATCCTCTTCAGCGCCCTCCTCACTTCATCCTTGCTAAAGTTTCCTACGTCTTGGTCCACAACAGTCACGTCTTCTACTCTTTGTTCCTTCTCATTTTCCTCATTCATCAATTCTTCAAAGTACTCTTTCCATCTTGCCATCACACAATTGGCACCTGTTAATACATTGCCATCTCTATCCTTAATCACCCGAACCTGCTGCAGGTCCTTACCATCTTTGTCTCTCTGTCTCGCCAGCCTGTAAAGATCAGTGTCGCCTTCCTTGCTGTCCAGTCGAGCATAGCAGTTATCATAGGCCTCTTGTTTGGCCTTTGCCACCTTTACTTTAACCGCGCGCTGCATCTCCTTGTACTGCTGTCTACTCTCGTCCGTCCTCTCAGTGTCATACTTCTTCTTTGCTAACCTCTTTCTCTGTATACACTCCTGCACCTCCCCATTCCACCACCAAGTCTCCTTATCTACCTTTCTTCCACTCGATACACCAAGTACTTTCCGACCTGTGTCTCTGATTATGTTCGCTGTTGTTTGCCAGTCATCTGGAAGGACCTCTTGCCCACTCAGTGCTTGTCTTACCCCCTTCCTAAATGTCATGCAACACTCTTCCTTTTTCAACTTCCACCATTTTGTCCTCACTTCAGCCTTTGGGTTCTTCATCTTCCTCACTGCCAGCGTCATCCTACAGACCACCAACCTATGCTGTCTGGCTACAATCTCACCATTTCTCTCTTTTCCTCCGGGCACACATCCCTCCTCTCCTTATTCGACCAACAGTAGTCAATTTTCCACTGGCACCCTGATGGTCAACAATACCAATGGCGGCCGTTGTTAATCCGGGCCTTGACCGATCCGGTATGGGATTCAGAGGTCTGATTCGCATATTTGTTTTGGCAATTTTTTTTTACGTTGGATTCCTGACACAACGCTCTGTATTTATCCGGGCTTGGGACCGGTACAACAAGACACTGGCTTGTGCCCCCTTGTGGCTACATTAAGTGATGAAAGGAATGAAAGTAGAAAAACAAAATACATGAGTTGCTGGAAAGGCAGCCACTCTCGCGGCGCCATCTTGAATTCAAAAGAATAAAAAAAAATAACTAAATAACAAATAATATGACAACACAAAGACAATATGATGACACAAAGACACAGAGTGTCATTCATTCTTAAGCACTTTCTGTCCCCTCTTTGTTACATGAAGCAGTTCTAGATGATAGGATCAAAGCGTCTTTCCACCAGTGGATAAGGGACATCATGGTGGAATGTGCACGTCGACTACAAGCTAAATGTTGAAAGCAAACACGCAGCTGTAGCATCCATTGACGAAAAGATATTGTCTCACATCTCCTGTCCCAAATAAATCCGCTTCAGTTCCAAGCCGCGACAGTTCCACATACGCATCGGCGCCCTGCGCTGAAGCTCCTTACTTCTTATTGCGGGCTCCTCCAGCCATGCATTCATCCAGCCGCAGACTGTCCAACAGCACACCTTTCCGCGCAACAAAACAGGGCTGTGAAGATGCTCCCCATTAGAGGCGCAAAAAAAGCACAATGGCCCCTGTGGTGTCCAGCGATGACAGTTGAATGGCACCGACATTCATCCCATTCAAAAACAGTACTGGCATATTCATGCTGCCGAAAAGGCGCAACCGCTCAGCACAGTCTCCTCGTTGACGAATGAAAAACAATCCATATCCATTCCACACGACGCACAATAACACAAAGTGACAAAAGAAAACACAAACCAAGACAAAAAAAAACCAACTGATTACTGTACTTGTCATTTGTTATCAAAAGAGTATTTTTTTAAATTAAAATTAGTGGTTGATTTGACAATTTAATGTTGAATCTGTGACATTTTTAATCACACCACCATTCATCATGTTAGGCAAACAGCCCAAATCCATTGTTTTCCTGCGTCTAATCATGTCAGGGTTATTCTGCAACCACAAGTAGGCAGGGAAGATATGCTGGTATAGTGTAAACTTGGTTCAGGAGTTTTATCCTTCATCCTGTTGAGTGGAAGCCATTTGGGCCCCCAGTGACTTCTGTGTCAAGTGAATATTTAACACATCAGTGCCCATGTTTTAGGAGGTTATTGATATGTTCTTTTTCCAAAATAACATGTATTCCTACTTCAATAATAAATTAATACATTTAAAAAATGGCCATTTCTTCCAGAAAAAAATTACCCAAATATATTGTGTATAAAAATTAATTATTTCTTTTTCAGAGATATAATTATATGGTACGTTTAATTAAAGATGTGTATGATTTAAACAAAGGCAAAAACAAAGCATACATATTTTTGTCAAACCTTTTTGTCAGATAGCAGTGAAGGATTCCAGAATATTGACAGGTGTGCAACAGCGTATTTGAAACAACCTAGGGAGTAAATGTTTCTCAATTCCCGTAAAATTTCAAGAGAAGTCTGTACGTACTTTTGGTGAAGGTCACTGCACATTTAGACTGCCTCAAAAATCAATTTCCTTTCAAGTTTAGAGAATCCTCATGCTTTATTGACTTATATCTCTCAAGTGACCAATGCTATTCTCTGGTCAATGGTCATTGAAACTGTGTAAGTGACAAAAACGAGGGTGACAAAAATAAAGCAATTAAAAGAGTACATCTGTCGTCATGCATCATACATCTGTAACAAGTAGGGTGCATTCAACATATTTATACTCAGTGTGGACTTGCCTGTTTATTCACCATGGAATATTTGTGTACTGCTGGCATATTTATGTGCATGTGTGTACTGGAGTGCTGAATGTGTGACTTACTTTAAAGAAATGAGGAGCCAATCTGCTCCTCTGTAGATTAACTCCCCCATCCAAGACCCTTTTTTTTGTGTGTCAAACACAACAACTACTATCTCCAGTGTCTGTCTGTTTGTTCATTCCTCCACTGCCTGATACAATTACCCCCAACCCTCACACCAGTAAGTTGCCCTCTTCCTGCGAAATGTCAATCAGTCATCTAAGCAAGCCCCTGTATATCTCTGCAAGAGGGCGATTAATTTTTCGGCATTATTGTCAGTTTCTAACAACAGGAGAGGAGTTGCAGCAGCGAATCTAAAGTTAATTCACAAATATTTTGAGCAATTTTCAAAAAGACAAACTGTAACATGGTCTCTTTAAGTTTAAAATGGCTTTTCATGTAAGCCTTTCTGCCATGACTGCACAGTACAAAAATCAAAATTAAAGTTAAAAGCTGTCATACATGTTTAAGGGCAGTGGCAATTTAGTGTTTTTCGGGGTACCCTAAGCAGTCATGACAATTTTCACAGCTGCATGATGTGACAGGTTGTAAATTATCTTATTTCCTATTTTGGTTACATTCGCGTAGTTCTATTGGTTTACAAATGATATATATCGAAAATGTTTATTTAAACATGGAACGCCTGCTTCGGTTAGTGTTTCGTGTCGGACCGATTTAGATCGTTGGACCGGAAATTGTTGTGCGCATACGTTTGCATTAGATCGGGGCATTCGAAGTAAACCACTGTTGAGTCAAGACGTATCACATTGCTTGTCTTGTGGTTTTTTTCTGGATCCCACAACACCGTATCTCCCTTACTATAGTGGAGAGCGCAACATTTTGGAGGCACCGCTGGGATATTTGCGTTCGAGTGTTGTCTACTCGCCGTGGGTGGAAGCTCGCGCCGAATATCCCCAATCAACCCAGTCGGAGTGGCGTCGCCGTTTACTGGTTTGTTTCTACATGTGCTCTGGTTGCATCTCTGTGCGTACAGCCACCACTAGAGGGCACTGGAAGACTTTGAAGTGAATCCGGCCAGTTGAACTGCGTCTACCCTCTCGAAAATGGCGTTAGAGGAATTACAGTTGGACATCAAAGGCAAGTTATTTGGACTGAATTTTCAACAGTTGTCAGAGTTATGTGCTGAAATCCAAATATCTGGACTGGAAAGAGAGCAACTTACAGGAAAGACTCGAGGCCAACTAATTAATATTGTGTCAACCTACATTGAAAGAGCTGAATTAGAGCTAGAAGATGGAGGAATGTCAGATTTGCTACGTGTAAAGGACTTGATTGAAAGTATAAAAGATTTTGAACTAGGAATAGCCAAACCAAGTGAAAAAGGTCGGGATGCAGTGCGAAAGAGAAGCATAGTGCCCCCAGACACTGCCCCCTGGCGCAAAGATTTCAAAATATCTGGACAAATAGGTGAACTCGGACAAAAAGATAAACTCACATTTCCTAATGTGGTCAGACAGAAAGAAAGTGGGCTCAGTAAAGGCTACCAGGGGGATGAGATCATCGATGCAGTGGTTCGTGCCATAACACCAGGTCTGCAGTTGAGAAGCTACCTCGAAGGGAAAGAAAATCTCACCCTACCTTCTTTACGAAGGATTCTCCGATCTCACTATCAAGAGAGAGGAGCCACTGAATTGTACAAGCAGCTCTCATCGGAAGTGCAGACTAATAAAGAGTCCCCACAGAAATTTCTACTGCGTGCAATGGATCTTCGTCAAAGGATTCTTTTTGCATCTCAAGAGGCTGAATCAGGGGTGAAGTATGATCCCACGTTGGTCCAGAGTTTATTCCTGCACACAGTTCTGACGGGGTTACAGAGTGACAATGTAAAGAGTGACATGCAACCTTTCCTCCTGCTAACCACCACATCAGATGAAGTACTGTTAGAAAAATTAAACATGGCATGTGCAAATGAAAAAGAGCGACAGGAAAAAAAGAAAAATGCTGCTGCACGGGTGACAACGCTGAACACTGTCCAGTTAGATGACACACCAGTCCCGATTGGGAAGAAGACAGTCTTAAAGCAGAATACTGTTACTGTGCCGAATGAACTCCTTTCAGAGATCAAAGAGATGAGGTCAGAGATGATGCTGTTAAAAGAGCTGCGTGCAGAAGTGTCCCAGATCAAAGAGACTATTCAGAAACCAACAGCCACTTCTCAGCCCACCAGCGGAGGACCTGAACGCCTGCCTGACCACTACCCTGAACAGGTCGCCTTCACTCCACCTTCACAATATCAGGTAGATCCACCAGCCAGGCACTACTACACCCAGCACTCCCCATCAGCTCTTCAGCAGTACCACCCAGCACCAGGCCCCAGGCCGATGAGGGGGGCAGCACAGTTCCAGCAGCGGTTCGCCCCTCAGCAGTACTACATGCCCCGTCGCCCTCAGCCCAGGTGTTATTCTTGTATTCAGACAGGTGAAGAATATTGTCAGCACTGTTTTAAATGTGGAAGTAGTGAACATTTCAGAGCAGGCTGCAAAGCACAGAACTCAGCTAGGAACCATGCTTTAAACTAGAAAGGGTTACCCCAGTGGGACATGGTGTGACCACAGAGACAGATAGGTCCCAGTGTTACAGTGGTGCTATGAAAATGGAATGTAAGCCCCACACATGTGGCCCCGTTCAGAAGAGACATAAGCAGTCATTTGTCGAGCGTACAGATAAGAAACAGTGTGGCAAATTACCTTCGGTCAGGGAGTTAGTGGGAAAGAAATGTCTTATTCGGTGCTTTTTGGGTAACAAAAGGGTTGAAGCACTCTGGGACTCGGGGTCCCAGGTGTGTGCTGTAGATGAGTTATGGAAACAAACAAACTTACCTGACGTGTCATTGAAAAATGTGAATGAGCTTATTGACCCTGATAACACTCTCAATATTGTGGCAGCTAATGGAACGGATATGCCTTATGTAGGATGGCTTGAGATACCATTTAAACTTGGTGCTAATGATCCAGGGCTACTTGTACCAGTATTAGTACTAAAAGGTGACCAGCAACAGTGTCCTATCATAGGGTTTAATGTCATTGAGCGTCTTGTGTTAGATAGCCTCTCTAATGAGTCACAAACAGGGGATACAGAAAAGCTCTTGAACTCGGTTAGACTAGCTTTTCCCCACCTTAAGCGCAATAAAGCTGCCACTTTCATCAAAGCAGTTAGTCTGGGACAAGCACATGAGTACCGTGTAAAAACAACAAATGAGAGATTCACTATAGCCAGGCATAGCTCACTTATTATTCCATGCAAAGTCCAGGCTAAGCCCTTTAAGGAAGATGTTACATTGGTTTTTGAGCCAAGTGAAAACCCACAGTGGCCAGATGGCCTCGAGCTTTGTGACTCGTTGGTCTCAGTAAAGGCAGGTTCCATCCCTAGGATAGTTGTTAGTGTCCAGAACCCTACTAATCATGATATTAGGTTTCCAGTAAAGGCTATTATTGGTACAGTGCAGTCAGTAGGGTCTGTCTACCCAGCTAACATATTTAAAAGGGACCTTCCTTCAGCGGTTGTCAATGAGGTCCATGTCCAGAATACCACCATCGCTCTCAGTGAGCAGTGGGACCCCCCAATTGACCTTTCTCATTTGGACGAAGATAAAAGAAAGACCGTTCAGCAGATGTTGAGAGAGGAATCTGCATCATTTTCAAAATCGGACGACGACATAGTGTGTGTGGAAAACCTACAAATGGACATTTTGTTGAAAGACACTGAGCCCGTTTCAAAGACATATATGTCTGTCCCAAAGCCAATGTACAGAGAGGTGAAAGACTATTTACAGGACTTGATAGCGCAGGGGTGGGTGGAAAAGTCCACTTCCTCCTACTCATCCCCTGTCGTCTGTGTCAGGAAAAAAGATGGTACACTGCGCTTATGTATTGATTACAGAGAGCTGAACCGGAAAACACACCCTGACCGGCACCCCATCCCACGGGTACAGGACGTGGTGGATAGCCTTGGGGGTAACACCATCTTCTCGCTGCTGGACCAAGGCAAAGCATACCACCAGGGGTTCATGTCCAAAGGGAGCCGACACCTGACCACCTTCGTGACCCCTTGGGGCCTTTATGAATGGATTCGAATCCCGTTTGGACTCATGAATGCACCAGCAGCGTTCCAGCGGTGTATGGAACAATGTCTGGAGGGGTTACGGAACGAAATATGTGTCCCCTATCTTGATGACATTCTTGTTTTCAGCGGGACATTTGACAACCACGTTGAGGACGTCAGACGAGTGTTGCGACGCCTCAGGGAAAATGGAATAAAACTCAAAGCCCGAAAGTGTGACCTCTTCAAGCCAGAAGTGAGGTACCTCGGCAGGATTGTCTCTGCTGAGGGGAGCCGAATGGACCCGGCAGATACAGCAGCAGTGCGTGCCCTGAAAAACAAGCAGCCAGGCACTGTCGGTGAGCTTCGAGCCATTTTGGGATTAAGCTATTATAGGCAATACATCAAAGATTTCTCTTGTATCGCTAGTCCCTTGTATGCTTTGCTTAAAGCCCCTCTGAATGTTGAGACTCAGCAGCATCAAAGAAAAAAATGGAAAGTGAGACATAACAGTGTGTCTTCCAACACACGTATTGAGTGGAGTGATGAGCACCAGTCAGTGTTAGAGCAGCTAATAGACTGTTTAGTTCAACCACCAGTTTTAGGTTTTCCTGACTTCGCGCATCCTTTCATTTGGCATACAGATGCCTCTAACCGGGGTTTAGGTGCTGTGTTGTACCAAAGACAAAATGGCAAACTTCGCGTGATAGCCTATGGCTCTCGGACATTAACTGCAGCTGAGAAGAATTATAACTTACACTCGGGCAAGTTGGAATTTTTGGCGCTTAAGTGGGCGATCACAGACAAGTTTCGTGATTATTTGTACTATGCACCATTCTTCACTGTGTATAGTGACAATAATCCACTCACTTATGTACTGTCGACTGCTAAGTTAAATGCAACTGGGTGCAGGTGGGTCGCAGAACTTTCTGATTTTAATTTTACTGTTAAATATCGTCCCGGTAAGGAAAATGTTGATGCAGACAGTTTATCTAGGATGCCCCTTGATATGGTAACATATATGGAAGGATGTACAAAAGAAATGTCATATGATGCTGTGAGTGCTGCCGTACAAGCGGTTGACCAACAGAACGAGTCTAGTGCAGCTTGGTCTATGGGAATCTCAGCTACGTGTGCCGAGGTGTCACTAAACACACCGATAGCCCCATTGACTGTTGGACAGATCAAGCTAGATTAAGAGACTGACCCCATTATAGGACATATTATTAGATACAAACTGGCGGAGACGAAACCGCTAGGTACTGAACTAAGAAAGCATTGTCCTCAAGTTGTTTGTCTTGTGAGGGAATGGGACAAGCTACACTTTAATGACAGAGGTGGTTTGTACAGAAAAACGGCAAACAGAACCCAACTACTGCTTCCTGAAAAACACAAGGTGACAGTGTTAAAAGAGCTGCATGATGAAATGGGCCACCATGGTGTAGAAAGGACTCTTTCCCTTGTAAGGGATCGTTTTTACTGGCCCTTTATGCAAAAAGAAATAGAGGACTATGTACTGAAAGAGTGTGTGTGCCTAAAACACAAAAAGCCCAACCGTGAGACCAGAGCCCCTCTCACTAATATTGTGACTACTCAGCCTTTTGAACTTGTCTCCGTTGACTTTTTGCATCTTGACAAATGTAAGGGTGGTTATGAAAACGTGCTTGTGCTAGTAGACCATTTTACATGTTTCGCTCAAGTTTATGCTACAACGTCCAAATCTGGCAAAACAGCGGCAAACAAAATCTTTAATGACTATGCTTTAAAGTTTGGGTTCCCCCTTCGAATTCACCATGATGAGGGTGGTGAATTTGAAAATCAACTTTTTGCTCAACTGAAGGAATATTGTGGGGTTGCGGGTTCAAGGACAACCCCCTACCATCCACAGGGAAATGGACAGGTTGAACGATTTAATCGAACACTGATCCAGATGTTAAAGACACTGACAGAGAAACAAAAGAGTAACTGGAAAGACTCACTAAACAAACTCGTTTATGCTTACAACTGTACCAAAAGTGAGGTGACAGGGTTGTCACCTTTTTACTTACTTTATGGACGTTCACCACGTTTGCCAGTTGATATGTTGTTTAGTTTGAATCCAGACTCTAACCAGGGTGACACCAACCAGAAGGACTATGTGAAGAAGTGGAAACAGGGCATGGAGGAAGCGTATGCGATCACGCAAGAAAATAACAACAAAGCTGCTGCCAGGAGTAAGAGACTATATGACAGTAAACTAAAGTATTCTACCCTGTTACCCGGTGATCGTGTTCTGGTTCGAAACTTAACCCCACGCGGAGGTTCAGGCAAACTGAGAAACCACTGGGAGGATGTTGTTCATACAGTGGTTCGTCAAGTCAGCCAAGACATTCCAGTTTATGAGCTGAAACCTGAGAGGGGGAAGGACAGATCTAGGATACTCCACCGCAATCTCTTGCTGCCATGTGATCATTTGCCATTAGAGACTTCACTACAGTCCCAGTCCAAGGAAAAGTCCACTCGGCAACGACCGAACAAGATGCCGGAAATGGATCCGGAAGAGGATGATGAGGAGGATGAGTATTATCCAGTGTTGCATCGCCAGAGCACCCGACCAGACTCACCAGAACCGCGGGACGTGAGCTTTGTGGAGACAACCCACCATGATGACAATCAACTGGGGAATGAACTGCCGGGGACAGAGCCGGGAGCTGCGGAAGTTGACCAACCTCAGGAGGGCAACATTGGTCCGGAAAATGATTCACCTGTGACGGTGTGTCCCCCTTTTCCCCAGCCAACCCCCAGTAATCCTGATATTGGGGGAAATCAACGGCCACGACGAGAACACAGGAGACCCAAGGTATTCACGTATGATAGCCTTGGTACGCCATCTTGTTACAATGTAGGGACAGTACCATGTTATGGTGAACAGACAATGCCTTGGATGTATGGCGCACACCCCTATTATGCCACGAAATACTACAGAAATGGTTAATCGACACTTCTGTTTAATAGAACAGTGAGATGGAAACAAGAAGACCCCGATGAGCCCTGTATAAGTAAAACGGAATGTATGAAAAGAGTTCCAGTCTGTGAATTGTTGATTGTTATAATGTAAACGGAATGTATGAAAAGAGTTCCAGTCTGTAAACTGTTCATTATTATAGTTCATATTTGGATGCAGTTCATAATACCGTGCGTCATTGTTTTGGGCACGTCGTCCAGCGCATTTATGTATTTACTAGTACATATGTTGGGGACAACATCTATTTTGAGGGGGAGGGTGGAGAGCGCAACAATGACAGTGCAGTAGAAGGTGTCACACAAGGCGATGTGTTGAGGACACATTCTGAAGGTGCCAAAACGTGCCAAAACGAAATGTCCTTGAATAACTGACACTTGGCTCATCCTTCAATGTTTTACAATAATTTGTCCATGAAATGTCAAAATTCGTCCATAAAATAACAAAATGATTTTATAAAAACAAAAACAAAATCTTTTTTTGGAAAAATCTTAGCTCATTCAACTCAACTCAATGTTCTGTGGGTCCTGGAATTCAAGTGACCATGACAAAAACCAGCAGTGAATGAGTTAAGCTAATCAGTTAGCACCTGATCAGCACTTTGCTTCTACAATTCCAAGCAGGCAAGGCAAGAGGTGTTTATTTGTAAAGGACATTTCGTACACGAAAAATCAATCAGAGCAACATATACATAAAATTTGAATAAAGCAAATATCATTCCACGAAACATAAAACATGAATTAATTATAGAAGTTCTCACTGAAAGAAGTACAGCTATAATGCGTCCTGTTGTCATATATGCACAAAATTTCAGCATTGAGATAAATTGAGATATGAATTTTGACAAAAAAGTGAAATAAAAGGCAAAGGCTGTCGTGATTTTTATCCTTTACTTTTGAAAACTACCAACTAAATGAGCACAGTTACAATTTGGAATGTAATTATTATATCTGTTTTGAAAGGCTAAAACAAAGTCCTACCATCCTTTTTTGTCAAAACGACATTGTGTTGAGTCCACAGGCTCAACTGAATCTGAGCCTCGTCGCTGTGAGAAACTGCCTCCACTTCTCACTTCTTTCACACACTGAGACAGAAAGCACTTGGAAAACACTGCCTCCTGATCAATTTGCCAAGAGTGGAACCACTTCCTGTCCATTCTTTAAGGAGGCTCAGTGAATGAAATTACAGCATACATAAGCACAGGGGACAACTGTGAGAACACACAGGAGTCCCTCCCACACAGTGTTTTTGTGTCATATGCACTCATTTACAGTAATTGTGCTGAGTACAGTGGGAAAAAGGAGACTGGGGTGTGGGCTAGGGGGTCGGACACGTTGAGGGAGAGGTGTGTAACATGGGGTTGGATGAGACAAGTCAAGAGGTACGGAACAGCGATGATGCGAGCACACTGTGTGCTTTCATTAGCACTCTAAATGCTAATGAATAAGTTCCTAGCTTTGAAGATGCAGCCATGATAAATATGCAGGAGCTATCCATTGTGGCCCATCGCGAAGGTAATGGCTGAAGTTGTCACGGTTTGCAAGGTGGTGAAGGCGGTTGCGGATCCCAAAAAGCAGGCAGGAGGGAGCAGGAGGTTGTGTTTGACAAATTGTATTAAAATAAAGTCAACAGGAACAAAATCTAAAACGTTAAAATCATTTTAACAGAAAAATAAAGTATCAAAAGAAAACCAAGTGTAAAAGTGTGCATTGTATGTACAGCATAGAGTGCATACAATTGCATACAAAGCATACAACATACAATAATGACCCGACAGCAAATAATCGTGCCGGGAGTCGTTTTGAGTGTCACTGATTGGGAACGACCAGCACCTGCGAGCACACAGGCAGGGCTGACAGCGCTACCCGTTGGTCGCCAATCCGAATGTGGCAGTCTGCCACTGATGGGGACGACCAGCACCTGTGCAGGTGCAGGCGGCGCCGACAGCGCCACCCGTTGGTCGCCAACCAGATAATGACAGAAGAAAGAAGAGAGAAGGGCGGAGATAGGGGTGAGAGGGCGGGAAAGGGAACAGCGAGCTGTCTCCTTTACTCTAATGGGACATGATGTTTTAAAAATGGGCCAAATGGAACCTGAAACCTCCGAGTAGTAATCAGTTAGGAAGACTGATGAAATGAGAATCGCTGTATTAATTGTTGCAAAAAAAGCATTTGCGTTACATGTCGCTGCATATCTGGCCACTCTTTCTCCCTGCGGAGACAGATGCAGAGTTAGTCATTAGTGTTAAGTCAAAAGACATTAAGCCAAGCTGCATGTAGCGCGGTAATGACCAGGCAGTTTGAAACGATGACAACCAGGGATAAATCTTAACGGTTTCATTTTCATTCCTCCCTAAAGGAATAAAGAATGTGCTGTTTGGTTTTAGGGGAAAAACTATAACTAAAGTATTTGAATTCAATATGGCTTAAAACAAAAGGAATATTTTTGTTGTTGTTGAAATAAATATGAAAAAGAACCACAAAAACATCCACACGAGACAGTTAAGGCCTAAACCATTTCATGCACGATACATGACAACCACATCAAATTAAATAAATACTCACAGTTAACTCGTTCACTGCCATTCACAAATTTATTCGGGAATTTAAAATATGACATAGAGTGCCATTCCCGAATTTGTTCGGGTTTTGTTATTTAATGCTTGGGTGCCGATAAAGCTCTGGCTATGGCCTCTGGCAATGTTTTTTTCTTTTCCACAAGGGGGCAGCATTTTCCATATTTCCATCTTATCGCTTTGTTCCAGCTTCAGCTGTTGTTAAAGCGCAATACAGTATAAAAAAAAATGGACACTTGTAATTATGGGTCGATGCAATACAGTTACATATATCAATATGCCTTTCTTGATACTTGCACTATGTACAGTTTTTTATGAAACGGTTTTTGCACATTTACAGTATACAGTTGACATTTTTAATGTTAAGCAGATTCCTTACTTACAGACAGTGTATTGTCGGTGTTCAAATACCTGAGTTTTAGAGAGACATGCGTCAAGGAGTTTCGCCTCCTCGAAAAGCTGTCAAGGAAACGGGCTCGCTTTCGAAACCACCTGAGATTCAACCTGCGCTGCCGGGACGAAGAAGTCGTTCCGGCCAGTCTGAGGATTAAAAACCCGATCCCAACCAGGAACGCGGAAAGAATCATCAAAAAGGTGCGGATGACTCTGATAAAAGAACGAATACGATGCACAGCAAACAAACTCAATAACATTAGCAGTGATCTACAGCGGCAAACGGAGCAATTCGAACTCCGGTTCCCCCTGGACAATTACACAAAAACAACGCTACACGGACAACTTCACAACATACACGAACAGGAATTCACCGCGACCAAAAACCGACACATCCGGAAATTAGACAAACTCATCACGCAAAAGAAAAAGGCCGAATCAAACACATTTCAGACAAACGACAAATGGATACATAACATGTCACGCCACAACCTCACACAAGCAGAACGCAGCATATTATCAAAAGGTCTCAACTACGCAGTCACCCCCAAAAAAATACCATACGACGATTTCATTCTCGCAACGGAATTAGCGTGTGAAAAAATACAGAACCCAGGACAAAAAGCAGCGCTACGCAATGAAATAGCAGGCATTTTAAAAACGGCCAAACCACCACCCAGCAATATTACTAAAGAGGAAGCAAGAGCCATGATAACACTATCAAAAAACAAAGACATCACAATACTCCCCGCAGACAAAGGCAGAACAACAGTTATTATGGACACAGAAAAATACGAAAAACAGATGCAGCAGTTATTACAGGACGACGCCTATGAAATATTAAAGAAAGACCCAACAGAAGAAAAGAAAAACAAACTTAAATCACTACTCAAACCCCTATTAAACGAAAATAAAATAAACAAAGAGTCGTACAACCACCTGGTACCTACAGCAAACATCGGATCGGTCACATACAACCTCTCTAAAGCACTATCGGAAATAATAAAACCGCTACTGGGACACATATTTCCAATACAGAAACACCATATACAGACAAAAAGAAGGGTTCGCCATGGGGGACCCACTCTCTGCCATCATGTGTGGATTCTTCATGGAGGACCTGGAACAGAAAGCACTTTCAACAGCCCCGGAAATATACAAACCAACACTATGGAAACGGTATGTGGACGACATCTTGGAAAAAATCAAAACAGGACATACGCAACAGCTTACGGAACACCTCAACTCCATAGACACCACAGGCAGTATCAAGTTCACCCATGAAGAAGAAACAAACCACTCCATCGCCTTCTTGGACTTGAACATACACCACACGGACAACGGGGACATCAAAATAAAAGTACACAGGAAACCTACACATACTGACCAATATCTCCTTTGGACATCTGAACACCCCACTATTCATAAGTTGTCAGTCGTCAGAACATTACATGAACGCACCACAATAATCACGGACCCGGAAGACAAAACACAGGAGGAAAAACATATACAACACGCACTGAAAAAATGCCAATATCCCCAGTGGGCAATAACTAAAGGGGCAGAGCAGGTTAAAAACAAAAACAACACAAGACAGGGAAGAAAGAAAAAGCAAACAAACAAACAAGAACACAGAGCAATGGTAACACTACCGTACATAAGAGGAATCACAGAACGCATACAAAGGGCACTGAGGAAACACAACATAAACACACCGGTCAAACCACACACAACTCTCCGTCAAATCTTGGTACACCCAAAGGACAAAATACTCCCGGAAAACAAATGTAACTCAATATATGAAATCCCATGCAAGTCATGCAATAAATCATACATCGGGGAGACAGGAAGGAGTTTCATTACAAGAAAAAAAGAGCACAAGAACGAGTGCGAGAAGGAGACGGCAACAATCCAAACAAGAGCAATAAAAGAACAAGCACAACAGGAGCACCATAAATCAGCCATCACGGACCACTGCAAAAGAGAGAACCACATCATGGACTGGGAGAAGGCCAGAGTCATCCGCACCGAAGACAACAAACATCAGCGCTGGATCAGGGAGGCCATTGAAATCCGAAAGCGAGGACCAAGGACCATCAACAGGGATGAGGGAGCTTACATGCTCTCTACTACCTGGAGCAGCATCCTGGAGGGACGAGCGGACAGCGGGGGGCGTGGCTTGCCTGTCAGTTCTGACAGGTAGGTCACGCCCTCATAGCAACACCAGCTGAAAATGGCGCGTCACAGCAACATCCGTGACACTCTGACGAAGGCGGAAGTAGTCGCCGAAACATGTCAGGTATTTGAACACCGACAATACACTGTCTGTAAGTAAGGAATCTGCTTAACATTAGTTATCAAGTAGACAGGATGAATTTAGTACAACGAGTTGACATTTTTATTTTGCTATGCTTAGAATATCTTGTTTTCCATCCTTTCAGCCCCCAACCCCATCCTTTCAAATTGCTGCTGTGGACTGCAAATTTCCCCATTGTGGGACAAATAAAGGTTTTCTGATTCTGATTCTGAAACCAATACGTATGTATTGCATTGTATTTTGGACATGTCTGATGAAAAAAGAGAGTCGAAGGTTTCTAACGCTGTATTGAATGTTTATGTAGTCTTAAAACTCAATATTCTGTGGGTCCTGGAATTCAAGTGACAATGATAAAAACCCTGGCAATAGAGTGGGCGGATTTTTGCAAGTGCTGTGCAAGTGAATGAGTTAACAAGTTTTTGTTGATATGAGTCACGTGCAATTAATTGTACACAGTTTACACATTTCTCAACAAATTCTAAAACACATTTGTCAATTGTTCCAGGTGTCACATTTTGCAACACTAACTTCTTCCCAAAGTGAATCAATCCATGCATAATGATACTTAACTGATTGTTGTACCATGTCGTTCATGAGCAACTAGGTTGATGCCTTCCGATTAATACCCCTGCCAAAGTGAATGCCAAGCTGAGGAGGCCCTTTTGTTTTATGTACAATTAATACGTACAAGACCTGTGCGTGAGACCTGATAGAAGGACTTAACCGAGATAACAAAGCAATCTGATGCCTTCGCTGGAGGAAAGAACTGTGCTATTTATTGCTGGTCACACCACCAAATATCAGAGGAAGGGCAGAGGGTGGGGAGTCGGATGGAAGCGAGGTTAGGCTGGAGGACCGAGGAGGATGTAAACAACATAGAAAGCTGGATCGGTGACTTCAGGAATACTCTGATGTCAAACGTGAGCCAGGGAATCAAGGGAAGTTGGATGAAAAGGTTTAAAAGCTGAAGGAAATTTGCATTTGTAGGCAGAGGGAGCATACGCTGGAGCCTAAATCCCATTGAATGTGTCACTTTTGCCGGGGAAATACTTTGATGTCAAAAATGCAGTGTTTACCAGAACATCCTGTGGAAACGATAACAACACTGGAGCATCCACGCTCTCCGTAACGTCTACTGATAGTTGACAGCATGAAAGCACATTACTGTTCCATCGACGCTGCTGCTCACTGCGTTATGAATTATGCCATTTAAATGGCTTCCCCCTCTATATGTGAGCTCTGGGCAGGGTCTGTGGAGAGCAATCTAATGATGGTAAATGAATTCATGCCCAGATAATGCGTAGGCTGCAAACACAGCAAAGGAACAACAGCTGTCAAAGAGAGATGGGGAGGTAGAAGAAGAGGAATGCGGAGCAAGAGAAAAAAAGGAATGAGAGCTGCAGAGGAGCGCTAAAAGCAGCATGCCATACATGTGTAGAAATGTAACAACAGAGGGTATGCATGAGCGACAATGGGACATGATCAGTGATGCAACAAGCAAGGTCGTGTGTGCATGTGTGTGTACGTGTGTGTGTGTCTATGTGTTAGTTAAAGGTTCAGACTGAAAGTGATGTGTGGCAATCTGGTGATTGCCTCAGCATGTGTTATTCTCGAAGTCACGGGTGTCAAAATCAAGAAACGGGGACCTGGTCAGGCAGCCCGGATCATTTCTTGTTCCCCGTGAAAGCTTAAATTTTATGTCACCTCATGTTGTAACTGTCTTTACCTTTTTTAGAATCGCAAGATTTTTTTGCGTGACCAGTCCCCTTTTATTAGTTACTCATCTACTTTTGTGCAATTCTTAGTAATGTGAGGAAACATTTACATGGTTCCACAGCTTAAACGGACAGCTAATGGAAACCATTACGGCACAGTGTACCCTCGCTCCTCACCAAGAAAAATTAGTTTGACACCACTTCTCCCAGTCAAAGAAAAAAAAAACCCAAATGGGCAAGAGAATGCAAACAATACTTCTCAAGACTTGATTTGTCTCTTTCGGAAATCCATGATCTTCCAGTGGTCAGCGCTCATGAATTGATTCATATTGTTGGATTATTTTTATCGTTCGCCCTTGGTTCATTGCTTCGACGGGTGTTGATGGAGATCGATGGTTAAATCATCAGGGAGCCAGGTCTTGAACAGAAAGTTGATTTAATTTGGGAGAGCGCGGGCATCGCGGTGTCGGCCGCGGAGGGAGCATGGAGAGAGAGAGAGAGACGAACGGGCTGCAGGAGTATTTATACGGCGCATAGTATATGACGCGACAGGATGTGACGTAATGAAAATGCGACACCATGTAAAGGAAGGCAGGATATGGCGTATGCGGAAGTTCAAAATGTAAACAAAGATTACAGAGCGATGTTTAGAGATGTTTGTATGCCGAATTACCCCAACACATATTTTTTAGGGGCAAAATTCTCTTTCTGTATTTGGCAGCTTTGACCAAGCCATCTATCGCAACATCGGTGCACTCGTTCCTGAAGTTTTTTTTTTTTAGTAATGCAATAAATTAAAAGATTTGAGTGACCTTGTTAAGTATTTTCTCCTTCCAATGACCAGCGTCATGTGTGCGTGTGTGATTCTTCACCCAAGACTAAGTAGTGCTACTGCTTGAGGTGGAGAGTGTGCGAGAAAGGAATTGTAACATCTCTCAACAAATGACGGCGCTGTAGAATCTGATGAATTACAACAGGGGCCTGTTTCAGAGAGTCAGATGTCTCTTTTATCTCCAGGGAGCATGTCAACACAGAGTGAGAGGAGGTCATTCAAATCAGGGTGGTGGGATGGTCAAAAAAGAAAAAGAAAAGATGATGATTGAACAAGTAGGAAATGGAGGGAATGGGAATAAGATCGCACTCCCACCTCGTTAAATGTTAACTGCCTCCTCCACTAATTGCTAGTGAGGCCCAGAGGAACACTATGCAGCCTTAAACAGGCATGGATGACAACCTCAAAGCAGGGTGCCTTGTCATTACATTTGATTGGTTCTGCTCCCGATTGTCACCTCGACCAACATTCTTCTATTCTGCTCCACTTTAACATGTCTGCTTTGTTCTACGTGACAGGTCGATGTGTATTTTGAAGTCAATGTTTTCATCATTTACCCTTGAAACCTTGAAAAGGAATAACAAAATTAAAGTTAAGCATTGATTGGTGTAAATGTTTTTACACCATCACATTTTCATCAAATCATTCATTCGTTTGTCCTGTAATTTTTCCTGTTGAGGGCGGTGAAGAGCCTCTCGAAAGACAGACTACGCACTGGACTGCTCGCAAGTCAATCCAAGTGCACATTACAATATTAAAGTAAGGTAAAGTTGTCTCTCACATTCATTTATACAGTCCCCATGGGACCACTCACACACTGTTACAGTATTTTCCGGTGTATAGGGGTCACCCAATATCCTTAATTTTCTTCAAAAGATGACCCTGCGCCTTATATTTGAAGTAATATTGAGCTAGAACAGGTCTTGCAACTACTGTCAGCAGCCACCGACTCCATTACCCTCTGTATTAGAAGTAGTGTGTAACCCTGGCCTCTACAGTTGCGCCTTATAATGTGGTGTGCCTTATATTTGGAAAATCTTTATATATTTATGTTATATAAACCTTTTTTTATTCATTCGGGGTGCGCTTTATAGTCCGGTGTGCCTTATGTATGGAAAAAAGTTTGAAAATACACCATTCATTGGGGGTGTGCCTTATACTTCGGTGTGCTTCACGCAGCGGAAAATACTGTATTTGTCCAATCCAAACCAGATCTTTCGTAGGTCTGATTTCAATGTGAAAAGTAGCAATAACTTTGCAGAGCTGAAGTTGACCAGAAAATTTACGGGCTTCTGGCGTTGTACCACAGGTGTAACGGAAATAGCACCGTGACAAGGTGTGAAGTATCACACCTGCCACTATTCAGGTCTTTTGGTGTGGAAAGCAATTGTCATTGTCAGAGATGCTTGCGTGGATGTTACCATGCATCTAATGATCAAGAGAAAGCCAAATCATATTATATGATTGCCACGTTCTTCTTTCTGTGTTAGTGTGTGAAAGAAATGATCCACTGTACCCTCCGGATTGGAGGGAAGGCAGTGTGAAAGAAGCTAATGATGTGCATTTCTTTGCTGTATCTTTTTGGGTATTGCCGTTTCAAACAAATTAGTGAAAGGCATGCACTTTTGGGTTGCAATCATTGGACTCATTTGGATAGTGAGCAATATTCCAGTTACTTTTCAGTCAGATATATTCACTTTCAACAAGCAGCCTGATCAGACGCCGGTTTGATTAATTGATGACGTGGATGAAATTCAGACCAGGATGTGTGCCCCAAACAAGCATCCACGGGGGGGTCGAGAGGGTGGACAAGTTCGAGCAAGCACATGCCAAACGGAGGCAAAATCAATGCACAAAAAGTGACACAAAAAGGCTTAAATACATCCAGATGGGATTTGGAGGATCTTTCCTGAATGATGGTTCATCAAGCTTCTTTCACAGCACGTCTAATTGCTTTTAGATCTGTTCCTATGGAAACAGCCGTTTTCTCTTTAAGCTGCTTAGTCGGGGATGTTTCGTCACCTTTTCTCACGGGGGTTGCTGCCACTGATACACGTGAGGTTTGGGAAGAATGCGACACACTCTATGCACGTTACTGCATTGACCCTCTGAGATTAGGCAATCCAGCAGAAGGTAGAGGAGGATAGCAGCCGAAGAACTGTTACTCACACACAAACATATTGCATGTAGAGTGATGAAATGAGATCATAAAAATGGCCATGAAGCAAAATGTGCATTGGCTGGTGTTTGCAGCATAATGAGATTGTGAACATACGATGAATTTATACAACGATTTGACATATGCAACCGATGCGAACAAAATAGCCTTTGTTTTTCTTTTATACTTTGAATTCTTATGGTAAAGAAAGCAAATAGGATTTTCTAATGGGTTTCAAACCTTGTTAGTGAACACATTAAGAAAAAAACTGTTTTATAAGGTATATAACAATATTTTATCAATTTTGTGCATCATTACAGCTCTTGCGACTCGGGTTTGCGACTCGGGTGCACTTTTTGAGCCCACAAGTTGTTGTTGGTTTTTTTTTTGCTTCAAAATTGCGCTTGGCTGCTTGACGTCAATCGTAGCTGCCGTGCGATTGATTCGGTTGTGTGGGACCACCCACACGGTGACTTTCATCTAGTCTCTGGGTTTTTATAGAGTGATGACGCAGAATCACATCTTTTGACAGACTGTGTATAAAAGGGATGGCGGACATTTATAAGGATCATCCAAGCCACATTAGTTTGATTCTTTCTCAGTTGAATTCATGACATCAATAGGTATGCAGAGAACTACTGACTGCTCAGCCCGTTGAGTCAGGTAACATTTAGTTTCAAATTCATTTTTCCTGTACAAAATGAGAACTCACTGGAAATGCACACACGCAACGATGGCAGATGCATCCATCTAAGAGTATGTTGTTTAATCAAATGTTATTTTATTTTCACAACACCTATTTTGTAGAGAGAGTTTTTTTTAACTTGTGATGAATTACATACAATATCCACTCGCAGCTGCATTCAGACATGCACCATGCATACATAACCAGGCATTCATTTATCCCAACTCATTGCTTATGCGAGTCAACATGTGAGCAAAAAAAAAAAAAAAAAACGATAGATAGCATGAAATGGACAAGAAAAACATGGCACATGAAATTGAAATAATTATTGAAGTGAAGGTGAATTGGAAGTGGAAATAACGTCTCCTAATGTATTATTATTGCAATGCACTCATGGACTAAAGTATTGCATTTTAATTTTGTTTAAATTCTACTAATCCACAACCCAGCAACAGTGCACCTCTGCGCTCAGATGCGGGCAGCTTCCAGAAGATGCTGACGAGTTCACAAGTTCGGCCAAAAAGCTCTTATCTCCAGCTGGCAGCTGGAAGTGGCTGAAATGATTAAATTTAATAGCCATTGCTGTTGCGTGATAATGGCCACACTGCTGTCATGATCGGAGACTTCACACCTTTTTACCCCATATAGCATCTTTTCCTCAAGCTAGTGCCATTAGAAACATTAACAGCTAAACATTCATATTCCCTCAGCTGCCCTCTGAAAGTTGCCAAAGTGATGAACAGCAATGATTCAGGTTATACGGTATTTCAGCAATCTACAGAAAATGGTGTTGTCACTGATATTTATTTATTTGTGGACATGATAAAAGGACAACATTGTTAATACCTTCCTCATTCCTCATAGTTCTGCACAAAACTACCCGGCAACAGACATATGCACTGATCAATGCAAACAAAGTGACACCACCAATTCCCCTGCAGCTGTTGGTGACTGGGGCAGTGTGCACGATGACTTTTACCATTAGCGAAATATCCGGCTCGATTCGGACTTACCTACTCAGATATTTTCACTTTTTAATCTTGGGAGAGGAAGGATATGCAAAAATTGTTTACGCGACAATGCTGTATAAACAAGACCTCCACCACATTTATGAGTGTGCCAGCCATCACCGGGTGAGAAATTTAGGGCAAAGTTAATGTAATTCTGTCACGGCGTCTACATTTGGGGAAACTGTGATATTTTCGCTCACAGTTATCATAACGTCTCAACCTGTTAACGGCCCATGCCGACTTGGCAATCTGTCGAAGGAAACAATAAAAACAAGCGTATTAACAAATCATTCTCCTATTTTAAACATTGACATTCGCATATGCCACATGTGGGTTTTATCACATGGCACACTTTGGTCATTGGATGAGGCTCTGAAAATCTAACCCCATGTTCATGTCTTTCAGTGAAGAAGTCAGAGGGACGAATCCTAGTTCCACAACTCCGGTGTGGGGTTTGCATGTTTTGCTCGTGTCTGAGTGGGTACTCCGGTTTCTTCCCACATACAAAAAATGTGTGTTGTTGGTTAATTGAGCTCTTTAAATTGTCCCTCAGTGGGATTGTGAAGTGTGTGGGAGTTTTGTTGTCAATATTTGCCCTGCAATTGTTTGACACCCAGTTCAGAGTGTACCCCGCCCAGCTGAGGTAAGCTTCAACATGCCTGCAAACCTTGTGAGGATGAGATGTTGGGGTAATGGATGGAAGACAATGATCTTTACATCCTGCATATTATACATTAAAGGACAACCGATGTCTCCGGACAAGTTGTGTCCATAATTTGTAAAATGGCTTCCAATGACTTCTACTGAGCGTATTTTACAAACATTCCACTGCATATAGCTATATTTTACGTTTTAAGACTCGCGCTGAATATCTTGTCTTGTTTTTGAGTTGGTGACGAATCCTCACCCTACGTCACTGAAGGAACGCCCCTGACCGAAAAAAGGACACATTGTAGCAGTCCTTCCATCACGTCAATGCATTTTGTTGTACTGGTTTGGTCTGGAAACTTCGTGTTGCACCAAAAACAGGCAGAATAGGGCGACAAAGCGCAGTGTCAGGAATTAATCAGCCTGTGGAAACTGTGTTCCTTACACGGACCTTCGTCGCCCTAGTCTGCCTCTTTTTAGTGCTACATTCCCCCCCCCCCCATTGCCTCAAAATGGCACGGAATAAATTCTTTAATCGATTGCAAACATGTATGCTTTCCTCTTCAGAATTATTTGAATCATATTCATAACTGGATGAGTAACAAGAAAGCATCTGTTGTTGTCGTTTTGATTCTCCAGCAAGGCAAGACGTCTTGGGGTGATGCCAAGAAAAAGGGGGCGGGACCTTCTGAAAATGCCCAATTCGCAGCTCAATTTTTTTCAGATTCTGGACACTTTAAGTCATTTTTATTGGTGTTTTGCATTTGACTAAAAATATCATACTGCGTATTTTGGGTATTTTAGATGCTATAAAACGTTTTTCTGATGTCAGTTAGGCCAGTTAGGCAACAAAAAAGTGATGTCGGTTGTCCTTTAAGAGGACAAATAACATTCAAAAGACATCTTAATTCATTCCCATGCATCGGCTGCGATGCATCCATTGAAGATGTTTTTTTTATCGACTGGGAGAAATCAGAATGGTGATTTTTGCAAAAATATGCTTTTGTTCTTCAATTACAACAAAAATGATGTCATATGAACTGGAAGTCTGGATGGACATGTCTTTCAGTCTCCCTCCTGTACTTTGCACATCTTGTTCTCGCCGACACTGAGATACATAAGTAACACATGCACACTCACGCACGCACACAAACACACACACACACACACACAGACACACGCACACACACACACACACACACACACACACACACACACACACACACACACACACACACACACACACACACACACACACACACACACACACACACACACACACACACACACAAAGAACAATGGTGGCAGACATATTCATTGTCTTTGAGAAGACAGAAGAATCCGTGTTTAACTGTGGCTGCTTTTATTTTGTAAGTAGAGGACACAATAATTGCTGTTCAGAAGTTAAACAAAAATGTAATCAATACAGAACACTTGACTTTATTCACTTGATGCTTTCACCACCTGACTTCAATAATTAGTCTACCAAAAGAGCCAATTATGCAAACATGTTCAGTATCTTTGAATTCCTCACCTCCAAAGCCCGTGTATGTGGCAAACTAACACAATCCTGACAAACAACGTTGAAATTATTATTTCATAAAACCATGGGTTCGCAAATTGACAAATTAGGTCATTTGCAGTGGTAATGTTTTTAGTCGTGATTGGATTACTGAAGACACAAGTGACATTTTAAATGGAACAACAAACAGCATCTTAAAGCTACCGGGCACAGAAACAAAGGTCACAGCAACTTTGGTTAATGAGAGCAAAACTACACTAATACATTCTAGAACATCTTCTCCAAGCAGGCTATGCTCTGCTTGGAGAACAAAAAAAAATTGGTGTAGTTCAATTTGATGCAAAAAACAAAACAAAACAACTACTTACTTTTAGGGGGATAAGCAATGCCTGATCATTTCACAAAAGACCGAAGTATACTTGTATGACAGGAAGGCTGCAGTATTTCTTTGAATGCCCTCATTTTGAAGCAGACTGAGTTGTTTTCCCTTTTTATAGCACATGTTTTTGGAGCGGAGCCCCCAGTGCACCTGGTTCCTTCTCTTGTGACTGGCTACTCCGCTGGTAAGATTTTATGATTACACACAACACTGTATCAAAGTGTAATTTTCATGGTTATTTGAAACGACAGGTATATATTTTTATGACCTGAAAATGTTTAATTCCATAGTCTTGAAATAATAATAATAATAAAAAAACAAGATTCAAAAGAAGCTAATAAAATTGATGACGCGACAAAACGTAACCATACATTATCCCGTGACTGTAAAGTCTCCTTGAGAGTTTTGAAAGGGGCTTAGAAATGAAATGTATTGTAATTAAAAGCATCGTGGCAAGAGGAGTTCATGTGGCTTGTGGCAGACAACACAACGCAAACATTGCAAACAGTGTATGGACAAACAACAACTGGTGCAAAATCTTCAGCAAGGGATATTTACAATAAATTAAGCAAGGGAGCATTTGTGGTAGGTACATCCTTAATTGAAAAAAAAATTATACTTTGCAACAATGGGCTTTTTTTGCGATTAGTCGTCTTATTGTGTTTCAAGTTGTGAAAAATGGGGTAGGCAACGTTATGGCCTGGCAGGCAACTTTTCAGAGTTGTCTGCCCTGGTATCCGGTAACTTTTTGTCATGAGTTTCAGACACTGACAATACAGTGATACCTCAGCTGATGAAATTAATTGGTTCCCAGAAAGGCGAAACGTGTGTCTTCCAAACATTAATTTCCCACAGGAAACCATTAAGAATGAGAATAATCTGTTTCCAGGTCCCCATAAAACACAATTTTCTACTAACTAAGCCTTAAAACTACACAAAAAATACATTCATTTATATATAATAAATGTGGTATTGTATTGTAATTCAAGAAAGAAACTATACTGGATAATAAAGTTGTTTTATTTACCTTTGTGATGGTCGATGTAGTTGCCTCTAGATGATATCCGAGTGAAGTTGTCGTGCTTTCTCGGCGATAATACCCTCACTCACAATGTCGCTTGCTAGCTGCTTTTCGTTAATCCAAATCAACAAAAGTTTTTGAACCTCTTCTATTGCCGGAGACAGTTGCTTAGACAACACAGAAACACCTTTAGCTACACATAGCAATGGTCGATTTAGCATACTGGTACTGGGGCGCTAATTCACACAAACACACACCTCGTTCGTATTTTTCGATGATCTCCTTCTTCTGCTCGACCGTAATTTTCTTTTTTGTCCTCTTCGGCTGAACACTAGCCTGCGGTGGAGTCTTTTTCGGTCCCAAAAAGGCAAAAATATCCAATCGATAACAAACCACTGAGTGCCACTGAGTGCACTCAAAAAAGTGGGTGTGGAAAAGTAGTCCGGAAGCCACGGTGGCGCTGTTTGGCCGTGTGGTTTGGTGTTCTTCCGCCCGAGAACTAGTCCGCCAGCCATTGTGGCGCTGCGTGTGTTTCCAGAAAACTAGTTCGTATGCCAAGATTATATTCTCACGAATTTAATATTCGTAAAACGAAAAGTTTGTTCGCTAAAGCTTTCGTAAGCCGAGGGATCACTGTACTACTGTAATGAACTTCGAGAGCTGGATGGTATTTATTAACATTTGCAGATTTGTCACTTTGACGATGACAAACCATATCGTGAACACACCACAAGTGGCTTGCCGTACCCGTGTCATATTTGCTGTGTATGCTTGCACACTTGGTTTAGAAAAAATACCTTTTTCTATATCCATGAAAAAAAAATTACATACTGTGCATTTCAAAAGACGCTGATACAACTTGGTTGGTTGTTATTTTACATTTTTTGGGCCTCTGTTATCCTTCATACAACCGACTTGATTATTTAATTCTGGTGATCTTTCCGGAAAAGGACTTAACCTAGAGTCAATCCCTCAGACCTCATGACGTGACCTCGCCATTTGAAAGTTCTCCCACCTAAAAGGCCCCATTAGTCAGCCCAGAAGTATTGCCAAAGCCCAGAAGGTTAACGACAACTAAATGCAATTTCATCCCTGGCTCTGGTCTCTGAGACCTCTATGTAAAAATTGGACGAGGAGTGGAGTTATTGGTTAAATAAAAGGCAGAGAAAGGAGCTGCAAGCCATTGAAGGAAGACATATATTTCACTGCACTGCGACTCCAATTTCAGCATTATCATTGTAGATTAACATTTTTATGCATGTGAAATTAACCTTGAATTTACATACCCATCCGGTACAGTGAGGGGCTCATGGAAGAGAGATTAAGGCAGAGCTTCTTTATTCCACAAATTGGGTCCGTAATTTAAAGCGTTCTCAATGCCGGTGAATATAGCAAGAATATTGAATGGTCGTACATCAAGGTCACTTCTTATCATTCACAATGAGGTTGAAATGTTGCTCTCTCACCATACAATGCATCCATTGTTACAGTTACATTATTTATTTGTTGTAGGAGCTTCTTCAGTGGTCTGTGCATTGACTAGTGAACTGGTAAATGGTGTTGGCTGCCTTTTGCACCTAGTCAGCAACCACAATCCAGAAGATGAAAAACTAGAGTACGGTGGTGGGGAATTGCTACAACTGGTGGTATTCACTGTCCCACAGGACAGTGATGCGAGATGCTTCAGCTTTTATTGTAGGGAAGGCATCAGCAGCCCAAATTTAAACTAGAATGTTTTTTATCATCAAATATTGCTTTTTTTAAAGATAGATATTAAATTATTCTCACACAACAGACCTTGTACAACAGGCACGCAGACACACCAAATTCACTGATAGCCTAAGGCTTGTAAACATAAAGAGCAAGCACAAATACTTAGGTGAAATTGCCTTTGACAGAGAGGAAGCCTAGAAAATTGGATTCATGTTCATTATAAGCGGTATACTGTGTTGCAAAAATGGTAACATGCGAAGACTTAATCATGCCTTGTGTATCAATGTATTTTATTGAACTCATGACTCGATGAATTGAATATCCCTCATCACACATTATCATACACAGACTCAAAGCTAGAGCCAATATTTTTGCAAAAACTGTTGAAGAAAAACAGGATATGCTGTGCAGAGCACATTGCCTACATTCACAGAGAATAACAAAAAAATATAGGAGGAAAATCAAATGTGCCCATTATTCAACCAAACCAGTCACCCTCACAGTTTTGCTCATTTATGACTTGCCTATGATTTTTATGTGTTTTATTTTCTTTTAATATCCTCAACTATCAGAGATATGGACAAAACAAGTGTTAGTTGATTTCTGGAATAAAATATAACATCAAATGACAGATGAATGTCATTTGACAGCTCTGGATTAGAAAGTCACAAGCGTATCAGCCATTAGGATACTGATTGATAAAGGATGTATTTTTTTATGAATTTGAATATGTGATTGATTTACAAATACAGTAAAGTCTCGTTATATCGATATCGGTTATATCGATAGTATCGCTTATTACGATACTATTTCTATGAACGCAAGGAGAAAATTACATGCGCGCAGGGTCGGATATATCGATAGTCCCGGTTATATCGATGTTTTTTCGGACTCCCGAGAATATCGATATAACGAGACTTTACTGTATCTTGAATCCTAAAGATTTTGGATATTTGATAAAACACAAGTTGAGAGCAAAGTGACCTCACAGTGAGTTGGAAGTAGAAAAACCAATAATAAAATGTGGCGCCACAAAGTTTCTGCAAGTCGTAAAATCAATATGAGTGTTGGTAACCAACAAATCTCCCATTGACGTTCGGATGCCGGCCTACCTTTGTGATTTTTTTTCCCGAGCAACATAGCAGGATGGCTGTCACTTGTGATTTATGATTCGTTTTACCTCAGCACATCACTATAAATCACTGTCAAGACAATTAGCCAGCTCGGTTGTTCATTGCATGTGACGTTCCATTAAGGTTAGATGGGATTCAGATTTTTTTTCTTTTGTCTTTTGTGTTGCAAGATGTGTCATCTTTAGAAGAATGCCTTACAGGTGGTGAGGATTTCCCCTGCACAGAAAGCTACTCGTGTGTTCAGGAAGATATAATCCCATCCAGACATTCCAACTGCAGTCACAGCAATACACAACTCTTCCACTGTTGTTTTGACGTACAAGCTGAAAAGCTCCATGGGAAGATATCATTCACAGTGTACGGGTGAGTCACTAGCTCTCCAAGGGCTGTGAACATCCTGATGCCTCACACCGGACACCACTCACTTGCTGGTGAAAAAAAAAATAAAAAAGAGAGCGAGAAGCTAGTACCTAAAATTATTAGTGTGTGTGTGTGTGTGTGTGTGTGTGTGTGTGTGTGTGTGTGTGTGTGTGTGTGTGTGTGTGTGTGTGTGTGTGCGTGCATGTGCGTGCGTGTGTGTGTGTGTGTGTGTGTGTGTGTGTGTGTGTGTGTGTGTGTGTGTGTGTGTGTGTGTGTGTGTGTGTGTGTGTGTGTGTATGTACTGTATATGCATATTTGATCAGATGTTCCTCATGTTGGCTTACAGAATGGGAGGAGTAACTCCACCTCATGTCTTTCATTTGCGGATCAATATTTGATGAAAAAAAGCGGCCCATACATGAAGCAAACCTGCTTCATGTGTGGTAGTGCTGGACAAGCAACAGTGCAACCATTAAGAGTTTTTTTACCTATTCAAGCTATTTCCTGCGGGATCAAGAACCTCATGTATGCACATTTAATAAGGGCATTCAAGCATACTAATTTATGATCATAACCCTCACGGTACACCTCACCTAACCATTATGTTAATAAGGTCATCCAGTGCCCAAGTGCATTACTTAAACAAATCCTTTCACAAGTTCACAGCAGCATCTTCGATTCATTTATTGAACGCATTCTTTCAGTGTACATTTCCAAGGTAGCTTGAGCTAACCCCAGCTGACTTTGAGTGCAAGGCAAGTTTCATACTGGAGGGTCGTCTAACCACAGGGTGTCGTACACATCTGTTTGGGGGAATGCTGAGAATGATTCAATGATACTTCCCCTCAAGTTTTTATGAAGGACCTACAACTTTTATTTGATCCGAAATGGGTTGAGGTCAGAGCTCTGAGCTTCTGCTCCTTCGAATGCTGAGTGCATTTACATGCAGAAGAGTGCTAATTGTAATTACGGGCCCACAGGCCAAATCCTCATTCCTAATCCGGGAAATGTTCTCATGCAACAGTTGGGCATCACATTGGCACAATGCAGAGCTTTATATTTATTGTACAAAAAGGAAAGAGGAAAGGCTGAAAGGAAATTGAACACAAAATTAGTTGAAGCAGTGTCGCGACCAATATTGCATAATGGCCTCACTTTAGCCACTGATGTTCCCGAACCTGAGTGAGCTATAACATCGGGGGTTGAAGTGAGCAGAATGTGGACTGATGGAGTGAAGACAACAGTACAATGCATAGATGTGACTGCCAAGACCTGTCAGCCGAGACGAATGGAAGTGTCTAAGATGAACTAAGCAAGACATCAAGGTTTGAGCCTGTGCTTCAGTGACTGTGTGGGCGAAAGAAAAAAAAAATAGTAGTCTGTGCATTTTGCAGTGTCCCAAGCTGCGGAGTCCTACCCCTAACAGTGGCCCTTCAAGATGTAAAAAATGTTCTGAAATTGATGAAGGTGACATCCGAGGGAGACAAAGACTGATCTGTGTTTGATTAAAGTTGAAAAATAGCAAACGTCAACGAGATAGAAAAGGCAAACAAAGAATACCAGACAGAATGGGGAGCATACAGAGGAGAAAAAGACAAGGTGATTTAAAACCTACAGAAAATAATGTGATGAATATGTGAATAAATGACCAAATAATAGTGAGCAGAACAATGCCTCACAGAAAAGACAGATGGAATGCCCTATATTATTTTAATGGCTGTTTTGGAAAAAGTGTGTGGAATTTAAACATGAGGGTGAATGGAAATGGAGACAGAGAGGACATGTCTCCCTCAGATTTATTAAAACCCCAATGTGTTTCATCTACTTTTTGCCACGCTTAGGGACAAACATTCCCAGGAAAACAGAGGGCATTAAGGCTGGATAGCATATACTGTACTCTGGTGAAAATTAATGATACATTTCATTTACATGTTAGAATTTTTACTCCTAAATAAGAATGTTATTCGGTGTCCTTCCTGAAGAGTGCTTACAAACTAGACATAGGTGTCCTTTCCTGACATCTGACTTATTTTCCCACATTCAGCATGGTCAAGTGCATGAAAACAGCTTGAATACTATCTGGCCGAATCAAGTGACCCAATGGACATTGTTAAATATTTCCCTCCCATTTCCCGGTTTTTCTCTTGAGCTCCACATACTATGACCTGCCTCAGATGTGTGGCAGAGGCTTGTTAGAACAACAAATAGCAGAAGTGATTTTCTGCCCGCAAAGGGCACTTTGGTTCACAGGGAACCCACTTCTGCTGAAGCTCAACAAAGGATGTTCTTACTTTTTTCGCAGAAAGAAAACTCTAATAATAAAAAACAACTGCAAAGGGGAATTGTGTGTGTGTGTGTGCGTGTTCGTGTGTGTGTGTGTGTGTGTTTTTTGTCTTGTTGAAGGCAGCAGTTGGTTAAAAAATATTTTTGCATGATTCATCACATAACCGTTAAAAACAAACATTGGAAAGTTTCAATTTTGTCTTTAGTGCCGGAGCCCATACCAGCTTGCCAGCCAATCGCATGGCACACAGAAATGGACAACCATTCGGGCTCATGGGCACACAAAGGGACAATTTCGTGTGTTCAATCAGCCTGCCATGCATGTTTTTTGGAATGTGGGAAGACATTGGAGGGACATTGTGAGAGAAGAGGATGCACAAAACCGGGATAGATGGAGGACATTGATTCGCTGTGGCGACCCCTGAAGGGAAAAGCCGAAAGGAAAAAAGAAGAAGAAGAAGAAGAAGAAGAAGAAGAAGAAGAAGAAGAAGAAGGGAAGACATTGGAGGACCCAGAGAAAAACCACACAGGGATGAGGTGAACATGCAAACTACACAAGAAGGCTATAGCTGGAATCCAACCCGCAAATTCTGCATGATGAGGTGTGCTCACCACTGGTCCACTGGGACACCCCTGACGTAATTCCACTGGAAATCTCAATACTGAAATGGAAGGACAAAAATGTTTCATCTTAAGTACTTTGTTTCTTTTTCATCTAGCACCTATTCATTCAATTTCATTTCAAATGTGACGTTTTAAATACATGACTTTTGGGAGCAGAGACTGAAATGCTGCCGATGGACAGAGGAGAATGGTGAATGATTGCATCCATCAAGTGCCCTATCTGCTGAGCGTGAGTGTCAGCAGATGCTCTATGCTTCTCCCCGCACACCGGGACATATGGCTCTATTCAGAGAGGTGCACTTGTATGAATATTAATACACTTCCAGCCTGCAATAAATGCCCTCAGAGGAGGCCAGTTTAACTCGAGTGAACACCAATGGCAAGTGTTCAAATGATTTATCCCACAAATTAGGCTGCTGAAGAAATGAAATTAAAGATGGCCCCAACCGAAAGCTCTTCTGATTGTGTTGCCCTGTTACACAGTCAATATTCTGTCTCACCTCATCTCTCAAAATTTAGCAAACACATAGATAATATTGGACAGATTATTTATATTGTTTCCATAAAGGTTATAGAGGTTAGTTCCACCTCTACACGCCCTCTTCCCGTCTCACAACGATGGGGTGCAGAGCTTTCAGCCGCTCCGCTCCTAAACTCTGGAACTCACTTCCACCCAACATCCGCAACATTGACTCCCTTCCTACTTTCAAATCTCACCTGAAAACCCACCTCTTTAAACTTGCTTACATGGTCTAATTTATTATGCTGTTTTATTATTTATTGCTTTATGCATGATTTTACTGTTTTGTGTGTTGTCTTTGTTGTAAAGTGTCCTTGAGTGTTCAGAAAGGCGCTTGTAAATTAAATGTATTATTATTATTATTATTAAGATGCAGATGCTTGTTCAAGAAGGTAGGCGGCTGGTGACTTTATGCATCCACCCATTTTCCGCCCATTTTCCGCCCATTTTCTCCGTCATTGTTTTTGCACTTCTTTCTTTCCTTTCCTATTCCTTTCATAACTTTGCTGCTGTGTTACTTCCAGGTAGAGTGAACGCTGGCGTGAATGGTTGCCGCTGCTTACCCGCACAAAAAAAAATCCAGTGACTGTAAAGTGTCCGTGAGAGTTTTGAAAGGCGATTAGAAATTAAATGTATTATTATTATTATAGTATTATTTGTGATACATGTGAGTGGAAAAATGCCATTGTTTAGCACTGAAACTAATAATCAAGATCATTTTGATTAATATTAAAACGATGAAACAACAGAATTTGTCTTTACTCATTGATTTTGTTGTGTCGTGTGGGTAATGTTTAAACTGGTTCAGCATCAAAAATGTTAATGTACACTCAGGGGGTGCAAAATAGCACGTCACACAATTTTCATAAAGAACGCTGGGGCATGTGGGGTGTTTTCACAAGACAGGAACTTGTATCCACACCACATATACTGGCACATTAAACGTTTTGGTTTGATTCTTATATTTTCATGATCATGAGAAGCCAAAATTCAAATGTCTATTCACTTTTGATGAATTGGCCAGCACAAGCCTTGTTGTGTTTTTTGGGGGGTTACAAAGTTCACCTTGCAATGGTCACCAGTCAGGAACAAGGCAGCACTTTCACTTTGCAAACTCAAGGATCCAATTCAAATCCATATCATTGTAGTATACGGCTTTGTGGAAGGATTTTGTCAATAAACCAATTGACAGATTCCCAAGATTATTGATTATTATTATTATTATTGATTCTCATCAACACACCTTGGATGAAAAAAACAGTCCCAATGAGAGAGTACAGAAGTCTTGAAAGCAGTCGCCGTGACCCCTTGCATGAGGGAATGAAGCTTGACAGCAAGAGATAACAACAGCTCCGGCTGGCTCAGCACCTCAGACTGGTTCTAATCGCTTGTTGTTGGTGAGATTGTCTCTCAGTACATTTCCAGGATGTTATCTTGATGATGCTATCTGGTTGTTATGGAAACACTATGTGAGAAGCCAGTAAACTGAATAATATCCAGCGCTATTAAGCTGAGTTGAAAGGTACAAAGGTAAAAATAGTGACAGTGCAGCGCAACGGTATTAGAGGCATATCAGTTATGGAAGAAACTTGATGATGAATTTAGAATTCTTCACATTTTGAAACGCCGATTATCTGAAAAACAAGATTATCGCAAATTGAGTTTAAAAGAAGACTGTGAATATGATATGATCGTGGAGTTGCACAGCAACACCTACTGGTTAGCAAAACTTTTTTTTTCAATGTCAAGATGTATCAAGATTATTTCTTAATTTGTTTTTTAACATATTCTTATTACTTTTATTTTCATAGTGATTATCTATATTTTATCCATTATTTAGCTTCCCAACAGGTTGATGGCTTGATCCACTGCCATTGCGAAAAACTTATCCTGTGACTGTAAAGTGTCCTTGGGAGTTTTTAAAGGCACTTATAAATGAAATGAATCATTATTATTATTATTGCTTCTGTGTCGAAGTGTCCCTGAACAAGATGCAAAACCCCCAATTGCTCCTGATGCTGCATCATCAGTCAAATGAGGTTACAGTGTGAAGCGCTATGAATACGAGCGGTAGAAAAGCGCTATAAAGTGATAGCCCATCAGGAAGGACAACCAATTGTGTAAAAGACACAAGGAATTTGTCTTCGGTAAAACACGCAGCACTAGGATCATCATAAAAAAAGACATGACAAATAAGTATGAAGGAACTAATAAAGGCAAATATAATCTAATTCCTTAATGCAAGTGGTACTTCTCCAGAACAACTGACACAATGTGCAATGGTGGATTACATATCTAAATTGAAAGAATTTTCTAAACAGGACTTTCAATTGAAGCACGAGATAATAATTAAAGGAAGAACAACACCGGACTGTAGCTCACAAACGGTGAGGGATGAATGTAAATCTCTTGAGCAGCTTCTTAGCTTTTTGGCTAAGAAGGATCTCATTGAAACTATAACCTGAAGCGACAAATCTCGTGCCCACTGTTCCAGCTACTACAGCATCAGTGGAGCGGTCATTCTCAGCACAAAAGACTGAAAACATACAGTCGGAACATGACTGATCAAGGACAAATTTCTTCACTGACAGTGATCTTCATTGAGACAGAGAGACTTGGACTTAAGTAAAGGTAACACGATAATAACGTTTTTTTTATTCTTTTTTCTATGCCACAGTTTTTATACAGTATATAAATGCTGACATGACATTTTGAACAAAACACGTTAACTGTTGCCAATCAAATGGTGAATGGTGTGGCGTTCATGTTTGTAAATCTGACTGTGATGACATCAGTGCCTCACCAGTCATTAACCTCACCGCACGTCACTGAGAACAAGCATATATGTTGTCATTGTCATTATGAGGTGGATGATAACAAAATGTGTTAGTATATAACATGAATAATTAGCCACGCTTGCAGTTACTCAAAAGCTTCTTCAGGGTCCCATGGCAGTCGACTGGTCGACAGGTAGATTGTATGTAGGGGTAGAGAAAGAAGACAAAAAAGAGACAGTACGTGTGCATGCTATCATATCTTTTGTGTTCGTGTATGATAGAGGTTGTGCAGGCTATCCATCTCACAGTGGTTCTTTTCTTGCTGCCCTCTCTTGATTAAAAGGGAGCAAAGTGAAAAACCATCCACCGCAAACTGAAGAATGTCAAACTGAGTACAGCTGAGCTGTGCAATGGGGCCTGAGAAAACGACCACGCCACCAATGGCCCTTGACGAACAGTGACTGTCAGTTCACAATCCATTTTTTTTCTGAAATTGGTTGGAACTGTCAGGAATATGAAATGAAACATTCACAGTAGATACTGAGCGCTCACAATCAGTGGCCCTCAATTATTTTTTTAAATCATAAAAATATTTTCCTCTACCTCACCGAATTAGTTTTTAATTTTACTAAAATGATTAACCATTGAAAGAAAGGGTGGACTTCTAAACCAGTTTTCTACCTCAGAAAATTGTTTTTTTTTTGATAAAATAGGAAAACAATTATATGTTCATCGAATGTAAAGGCAAACTAAGGTGCCTCATATCCTTAGAGACTATGAACAGTTTTGCAGCAAGCCATTGTCTTGTACGCCGAAGCTATCAGGATTGCTTTCATGGCTTAATTTAAATCAAAATTACACAAACAACAGTGATATTTTTCCACATGAGAACTCATGAGAATTCATTTGAAATGCATGACAGTTTCTGATAATTTGTGTCACCCAAAAACATGAAGTAATTCAACATTGTGAATTTTTAGCATACACCAATGGTACAGTACAGTGAGGAGTACCTCTGACAGACATTGCATCATTTGCTCAGTTCATATCTTCTTGATCTTGATTCCTGTCAGTATCTATTTGCCCAAATGGTTCTACCCCACCCAACAGTAAGGAGTGCACCTGCTCACCGGCTACTGTTTAATTGACCCAGGCTTGATGTTTTCACCCAACAAGGGACCATTAATGAACAAACTGGCATGAGGCTGATTTCTGCTCTAGCCCAACTCAGAGATCAGATTAGTAGGGACAGACACTCCCATCCTTTAGCCCTTCCAGGGATGGAAGCCAGGCCTTTTATCCCTGCCCAGGCCCACTGCCAACAACAGACTGAATAATTCACCACCTTCCGGAGAGGCCATCCAAAACATAGTCCCTGTATATTAACTAAATCCTCGCCAAGATGGCGGCACGTGAACATGCAGCGGCTCCCCTCTCCCGGCAAATTGGCGTTTTCATGTTTATTGGATTGGATTGGATTTGCCTTTATTAGTCTCACAGTGGAGAAATTTACATTTCACAGCAGCAAAGTGATGAAAGGAATGAAAGTAGAAAAACAAAATACATGAGCTGCTGGAATACATGAGCTTGATGATATTATGTTTGTTAAAATCATTATAAATGCCTTGCATGCTGGGTCGGAGAGGACACTAATTTAATCTGTGCTGTATGTCATGCATATTAGCATATTTGACAATAAAGCTGACTTTGACTTTTTGAACATGTCTCTACTTACAAAAGTTAGTTAAATTTTTTTCAGATAAAATTAATTTCACAAATGGGTGTTACACTGTATAAATATTCAGGTACAACTAGTGTACTGATCAACAGGAGCTAAATTCACTACAAAGATCTGTCAGCATAGATGCATAGCTCGGAACATCAGGAGACAATATGGGAGCATCTGACAAAGAAAACAAAATAAGCCAGGCTAATATTCCTTTGATGCATTGTACATGCACCCCCCCCCCCATCTCTCATAAAGGAGAGTATGAGTTGCTACATGAATAGAATGAAAATAAAAAAATCTTCAGGGAATGATCAAACGGTTTAGCAAGATTAATCCAAGAGAGATGATTTTAATTTCTCAATACCCAACAGCGATGACCTAAAATTAATTGTTTCTACAGAGGAAGAACCCTTGAGACGGACACAGGAATGTAGAGAGAAATTCTGGGTAATTACATAAGTGTGGAACATTTTGACGTGAAAAGACAATCTTCGGTGATGCAAGTTATAAAAAGAGAAAGCTGACCTGAGGCGAGGGAAGAGCAAATTATAGTGTTGACAATATTGCACTGCTGAGACTGAGACAGCTTTCAAAAAGAATGGCACCCTGGAACATTCAGTATTGCAAATCAGCCTCTATCTCCTCAGTATCTACTGTAATTGGGGCCTTGATATGTATGCTTAAATTGGAGACCTAACAACAGAGAGGTTAAAGAGTTTGATGGTTCTCTTTATTTGTAAGTTGGTTCGTTGTCAGATCTCCCAGGCAGGTGACGCGCAGAGCTTGATCGCGGCGTGGAGTCGAGCAAGTCGTGCCGAGATGTCCGTCCGACGTCCGGCATTAGCCGGGCGTGAGTCCGAGATGAGTCTGATATGATTCTGCCCCGTGGTTCGCCCAATCTCTCTGTCCCGCGACAGCTCCTTTTATACAATTTTCAAGCGTGTGCTATGCGTCAGGGTGAGACGCACATCAAGGAGATCAAGGAATTGAAAGACATGAAAGGGTTGAAAGGCGCACTTCAAAATCATACACGCGTGTGACGCAACAAGGTCAATCATTTGATGAGGTCACACAGTCTCTTCTAGAAGTATCGGGTACTGGTTAGCTTTGAGAAGAATTTGGTGGTATGGTTTTGGTTTTTGTTGAAGACTGAACAAATGGTTTTCATATTGTTTTCTCTTGGAACAGAAAACTGTACTGCATTTGTAGCAGTAAGATGTTCCCATTTTTTCTATGATTGCTGTCATTTTATAACATGATGGATTTATATGTGCATTAATTAACTGAAAATGATTTTGCAGACAATATAACCGATCGTTATATTCACTGGATAAATGACTAGATAGCGGCCATTTGTGTCAAGCTTGGGCGAAACTGCAGATGTATACGCAACACTGACTGTAATCTATGTGGGTTTAATCATGAAGGAATTGAGCCAAATTAGAAAAACACTATTCCTCTGGATTCTTTGTTACTTCTGGTCGTAAATCAGAATGAGAATCATCTTTATTGCCAAGTATGTAGAACACACGAGGAATTTGTTTCCGGTCGAACACACTGCACTAGTATCATCATCAAAAAAATGCAAAAAGGCACTATACAGTTCCATTTGGGCTACTGTCAAAGAGTTAATGGCTTGGGGGAAGAAGCTGTTTAAATGTTTGGTGGATTTGGTGCGCATGGATCGGTAGCGCCTGCCTGAGTGGAGTAGCTGGAAAAGGTGGTGGGCAGTGTGCGGAGGGTCCAGTAGGATTTTCCGCGCCCTAGTTTGGATTCTTGCAGTGTGCATGTCCTTGAGAGTGGGTAGGGCGGCGCCAATGATTTTTTCCGCCATCCTAACTGTCCGTTGAAGTCGGATTTTGGCCATTTTTGTGGCGGCCCTGAATCAAACGGTGATGGAAGAACACAGGATGGATTCGATGACAGCCGTGTAGAAATGTTGCAGCACCTCCTGTGGCAGGCCATGCTTCTTTAGCTGCCTCAGGAAGTACATTCTCTGTTGGGTCTTTTACAGGATAGAGTTGGTGTTAACCTCCCACTTCATGTCCTGGGAGACTGTGATTCCCAGGAACTTGTAGGTCTCAACGGTTGACACAAGGCAGTTGAATAGTGTGAGGGGTAGCTGTGGTGATGGATGTTTCCTGAAGTCCTCAATCATCTCTACTGTCTTGAGTGTGTTCAGCTCCAGGTTGTGACGTCTGCACCAGAGCTCCAGCTGCTCCACTTGTTGTCGGTACGCAGACTCGTCGCCGTCTTTGATGAGACCGATGACCGTGGTTGTCGTCTTCAAACTTTATGAATTTGACAGCTGGGTGCGTTGAGGTGCCGTCATTCGTGTAGAGAGAGAAGAGTAATGGAGAGAGGACGCATCCCTGCGGGGCTCCAGTTGTGGGCAGTGTGCGGAGGGTCCAGTAGGATTTTCCGCGCCCTAGTTTGGATTCTTGCAGTGTGCATGTCCTCGAGAGTGGGTAGGGCGGTGCCAATGATTTTTTCCAGTGGTTCGTGTTGAGGATGATATTTTTTTCCCCAGTGTGACCTGTTGTGTCCGTCCTGTCATGAAGCTGAGGATCCACTGGCAGATTGTAGGGGATACTCCAAGCTGGAGAAGTTTGGGGATGAGGAGTTCTGGGATGATGGTATTGAACGCAGAGCTGTAGTCCACAAACAGGATCCTTGCGTAGGTTCCTGTGTTGTCGAGGTGGTCGTGGATGTGGTGCAGTCCGATGTACACTGCTTTGCTGCTGTGAAATGTAAATTTCTCCACTGCGAGACTAATAAAGGCAAATCCATTCAAATCCAATCTAATCCTCCACAGACCTGTTTGCCCGGTAGGCAAACTGAAGAGGATCTAGCAGAGGTCCGGTGATGTTCTTTAGGTGGTTCAGAACGAGGCGTTCAAAGGACTTCATGACCACAGACGTCAGAGCAACAGGTCTATAGTCGTTCAATCCCAAGGGTGCTGGTTTCTTTGGAACTGGGACGATAGTAGACTGCTTGAAGCAGGATAGGACTTAACACTGCTCCGGGGATTTGTTGAAGATTAGTGTGAAGACCGGAGCCAGCTGGTCAGCGCAGATTTTCAGGCAGGAGGGGGACACTCTGTCAGGTCCCGCAGCTTTCTTGAACTACTGCTGCTTGAAGAGCCGTCTCACGTCCAGTTAGTGGATCTGTAGGGCAGAGGGCGGAGATACAGTAGTTTCTGGTAATGGTGGGCATACAAAGGAAATGGGGGTGTCCTTTTCAAATCGGCAAAAGAATGTATTTAGCTCATCAGCCAGACCATTGTTGTACACTGCTTGGGGGATGATAAACGATAATTTGTTATTGCTTTCAGCCCATTCCACACTTATGCAGAGTTGTTAGCGGAGAACTGTTTGTTAAGCCTCTCCGCATAACTTCTTTGCAATGTTAATTTCTTTTTTCCATCTGTTTCGGGAGAGTTAGTAAACTGCTGATCGCCGCTTCTAAATGCGGACTCTCTCTTTCCTAAGATGCCTGAGTTTGGGAGTGAACCATGGCTTGTTGTTATTGAATGAGCGGAAGGACTTTGTTGGTACACACGTGTCCTCACAGAAACTACTGTATGATGTTACAGTGTCTGTGTATTCATCCAATGTACCCGTTGAAGTTTCAAAGACGCTCCAATCAGTGCAGTCTAAGCATTCTTGTAGAGCTAACTTTGCTTCATCAGTCCATTTCTTAACAGCCTTAACTACCGGTTTTACACATTTGAGTTTCTGTCTGTATGTGAGAACTAAATAGTGGTCAGAAAGACCCAATGCTGCATGCGCCACAGTTTGGTATGCCCCTTTGAGAGCTGTGTAACAGTGATCTAGAATGTTTTCTTCTCTGGTGAAACAATCAATATGCTGCTTATATTTGGGAAGTTCACGGTTTAGTTATTTCACGTTAAACATAACAAAATAGATTAAAATCGCCCAAAATGTTCAGGGGTGACTCTGGATATTTTAGTTCAAGTTTGTTTACATGGTCCGCTAGCGTTTGTATACACACGTTAGCATTAGCTTGTGGCTCGATGTACACGGCGACAAGAATGAAGGAAGCGAACTCACGTGGCGAGTAGAATGGCTTGCAGTTGAGAGACAGCGATTACAAGCCAGGGCTGCAGTGTGCGTCGAGCATCGTGACATTGGTGCACCATTCTTCGTTGATGTAGAAGCATATTCTACCACCTTTGGATTTCCCCGATTCCTCCGTGTCGCGGTCAGCTCTGAGGAGACGGAAGCCGGGTAGGTGTAGCGTGGAATCTGGGTGGCAGTCACTGAGCCAGGTCTCAGTGAAGCAGAGCGCAGCAGAACGTGCAAACGTTTTATTGGTTTTTGTGGGAAGAAGTTCGTCCATCTTGTTTGGTAGTGAGCGTAGATTAGCAAGATGAATCGATGGGAGCGGCGTTCGAAATCCACGTTGCCGTAGCTTGACGAGCGCGCCGGCTCGCTTACCCCTCCTACACCGGCGTCTCAAAGCTCCGTACAGAGCAGCCCCGAAAAACCTTGTGGATTTTGTTGTGTCTGTGAAAATAGTCCAAGAGTGGATTCCCCAATGCTCAGCAACTCTTCCCTCGTGTAACTAAGTCGCGTAGGGTCGCAAAAAACAAATGAAAATGACAGAACTAGGAACAATACTAGGGAACGTGTGCGCCATCGGCGCCATCTTGTAAGAAAAAAAAAAGAATACAATACTATTTTGTTATGTTTAACCTGAAATAACATGTCGAATTGCCCTCATCTCTACAAGTCCACAGCTCAGGGCTTTTAGAATATCCTTGAAAGCACTCAGGTCGAGAGCTGTCATAGTCACCCTCTGGGTTAAGAGATGCAAGAAAAAGATTAAGCCTGTGATAATAACCTACAAGGGCAAGACAGTTTAGCGATGTAATGACTGTGAATGACACCTTTGTGTGTTGTGTGCTTTGTGCGTAATGTGTGTAATGTGTGTGGGGGGGCACATGTAAGTAAACCACACAGTTCAGCAAATTATGTATCAGTGAGTGTGGTACCAGGTGGTCTCCCATCACATACATCCCATGCATGACCGATAACTTTCCTCCAAATTATTGAAAAATATACGCAAAGGCGAAGGCGGAAGTATACGCCGAAACACGTCAGGTAATTGAACAGCTAAAAAACAACATTGTCTGTAAGAAAAGAATCTGTTGTACATTAGATATCAAGTAGACAGGATGAACTTAACACAACTATACAATTGCCTCTATCTTTTCTGAAACATAGTCATTTGTTTGGTTTCCGATGACATTTCCAATTCCATCATTTCATTTTGCTCATGTGTTTTTCTCATGTGTGTTCCATGGTCATAATGTGGGGAAAGAAAAGTTTTCTAAATAATATCAGTATACCCCTGTTTTACAACTGTTGCCAAAATCACAGGAAATATGTCAAGGCTAAGACCCAATGTCGCTCCTGCTTTTTGAGATAAAAAAAAATCAGACCATGGAACCTCCATTAAAAGGAAATGCCATTGCAATGACATAGGTGTTATTAACATAGCTATATAGAAGAAAATGTTCGTAATTACATTTTTTAGTTTTGCGGCACAAGTCAAAATTTGTCGTATAAATACATTCAAAAAGTACAACTGTAAGTGTACATATTATTGACACAACTCACTTATGTCATGTGTGTACCTTGGTCATAATGTGGGGAAAGAAAAGTTTTCTAAATAATATCAGTATACCCCTGTTTTACAACTGTTGCCAAAATCACAGGAAATATGTCAATGTCGCTCCTGCTTTTTGAGATTAAAAAAAATCAGACCATGGAACTTTGACAGAATGGCAGACATACCATTAATTTAGTGATGACACATTACTGCCAGTCTTATCATGTGCATCGACATTACATTACACCAATTAAGGCAACCAAGTGATTGTTTCACAAACTGAATGAATTAACAGTGATATCTGTGAAAAATCAGAAAGTATAAAATCTATGTTGTCTGACTGGATTGATGGAAGATGATGAATCTTTTTTAATGCGTATATGAAGCCGATGGACTGTGTAAAATAAATACTATTCGTGTTTGAACTGAAAATTATTTGTCTTGATGGGGCGCCATCTGCCCTCCATTAAAAGGAAATGCCATTGCAATGACATAGGTGTTATTAACATAGCTATATAGAAGAAAATGTTCGTAATTACATTTTTTAGTTTTGCGGCACAAGTCAAAATTTGTCGTATAAATACATTCAAAAAGTACAACTGTAAGTGTACATATTATTGACACAACTCACTTATGTCATGTGTGTACCTTGGATTCCACCTCTGTGCCACTGTTGATTCCACACAGAGTATTTGGCTCCATCAACGAATCATGAACCAGCTGCCGCGCTGAATCTGAGCATGGCATGAGGGATGTCTCCCTTGTTATCCTTTACTAATGAGGCATTGTACGTTTGCCAAAGAATTATGGCGCCACAAACAGATAATATCCAAATGTCGATTGCTTCTGTGAAACGTCAGCGCTGTGTGGACACTTGGATGAACAAGGGATGGAGCTGAGAAGTGATCACCACTTGTGGTGAGTTGGCTCGGATGGTGTGGTAAGAAGCTGATCCGACCCGGGAGACCCAAAACGATGGTTCGTGTTTGTTGGAAAAGTGTGGCAGAAACCCTGCCTTCTGTCACTCATTCTGTTGATAAACTTTATGAACAGAATATCTGGGTGCATTATCTGGTGTGATGCAGACTCTGTGGGAAAGAAGGAACTTTTCCAAAAGATGAAACTCTTGATTTCCGGAGAAGGGGGCCATGCCCAAAAGAACGAAGTCTGTGCACAAGCGGCTGGAAAGAGTTTCCGCCATAGGGTGCCCAGGTTCTGACAAAGAGATCCGGCTGGGCCAATCAAGAGGGAATAAAACTTCAAAGGGAGGCCTGGGAACTTAGTGGGAAGAGATGGAAGAAGTTGCTATGGAGAAGGAAACGTGACCTTCCCTGTTCAAGCTACTGCTGGTGCGATACACGCTGCATGCTGCATGCTCTGTAATCTTTCAGTGTGAACATACTTAAACTACATTATGTGCAACTTGCAGCAGGATATCAATAAATGCCATAATATTGTATTGAGATCAAGTATGAGTTCTGCCATTTTCACCCTTGAGGTGTTGGATTCTTTTAACACCATATACTAGATATACTAGATCAGGGGTCGGGAACCTATGGCTCTTTTGATGATTGCATATGGCTCGCCGATAAAACTAAATACATGTTGTTTTTTTCGCCGTTCATTTCCCGTTGGGGCTGCAGTTGGCGGAAAGCGCAATTTTGATTGGATGTCACTGAGCTAGGTTGGCCGAAAGCACCATTTTGATTGGATGATAGTGGCCGTCATGTTGAAACAGGTAAACGCCCCTTTAAATGAGCCCAACTAGTGAACTTCAGCGTGAATGCACCGGAGCATTAGAGGAGAGAAAATGTTCTGATTCTAATTTGCAATGAAACAATACCATCGATGAAACAGTCGAATGTCAGTGACATTTTAACAAGCCCCTTGTTAACGTTAGCATCAACATACTTCTGCGAGAAGTAGATTGCAGATAGCAAGTGTGGAAGCTTATGAGCTGTGTGCAGGCTAGCTAGCAGTAACTTCGCCTCTGGACCGACAAATTGAATTTCATTCCGATCGTTTGCCTGGATTTTTACCAATCACGAGGAACGGAAAACCATTCATGTTAACGGTGAGTGCTATCACAAAGTTATTTTAAATAATACATTCTGATATTTTGTTGAAAAGTGGCCGCGCGTGCGTGTGTGTGTGCGCGCACGCGAGCGTTTGTATGTGCGCGCGCGCGTGCGTGCGTGTGGCTCTCACTGAAAAACATTTCTAAATATTTTACTTTTATGGCTCTCTTAGTCAAAAAGGTTCCCGACCCCTGTACTAGATGGTAAATATAGGTCAAATAAAAATGTCATCTTTAATCTGTAAAAAAAACATGCCCGATTCCCTGATACAGAGTCTTACTTCACTGCGCAGAGTGAAATGGAAGAGCTTTTGAATTCGTTCACGATGTTCTTTGACATTTCAAACGTTGCACACTTTCCGTTTGATTTCTTTTGATGCCTTTTTAAATGGCTGTGTAGAACCCCTTGCAATAACTTTCTATTGTGCAAGCTGTGCCTGCAGAGGCTTGATCAATAGGAGCTTTCGTGATTTAACAGCACACTGAAGACTAAGAGAATGTCATTATAGTTCGCAAATGGCAGAGTGCGGTGTAATTAGACGGAAATTACCCAGAGGTCAACTCACACCTGAAGCAAAATCGCATGGCCTTGGCACGACGGTGATAGAGCACAATGTTTTGTCAAAGTAGCGACATTAGTTTCGATTCTTTAAACCACAGGGTTCTACTCTATGTGGAGTATCGACTCGATCGACTGAAAAAAGACTATGAAATGCAAAAATCCGCGTAAATTTAAAACAGGTGCAGCAACAAACATTTTAATGCCACAAATGAAGGCATAATGAAGGCATAAACTTAATTGATTATTTGTTGTGTAGAGTTGTGGGCAAACTTCACAACAGGTCTCGCAGGGATGTGCCATCTCGTGGTGAATACAACAACTCATTAATCCCTGCATACCCAAAGTTTGGCACCCATGGAGTTGGTGTAGCTGAGCATGCGCCACAGGCATGCTGCAACCTAGGCCAGCGGCCTTCCGGCAGTCGGTGGGGTATACAATAACCTGGAGGGCACAGAGCTCAACCATTTAATCATCTTAAACACACACTACGTCGGATGGATATTGTTGTTCCTCTTGGCCTCACTGCAAGTGGACCATTAGCTGACAGAAATTCTTCAAGGAAAATATTTGGTTTGGAGCTGCTAAATAATTTAGATGCATTACAACCTCCCCTACTGTGATTTATTGTACGTCTACTACAAATCAATATCCTTTCATGCCGCTCCATGCTTTTCAGGATATGAACAAGGGCATTATTCTCTTACTACTGACATGGATTTCAAGCATATCACAAGCTGACCAAAATGCAGACCCACGTTCACTGATAATTGTGGTCCAAGTTGTTGAAGTCAGATTTACTGTTTTTGTAAACTCACAAATATACAGTAATTACACGTCCGTTTGATGTTTTCTTCCAATAAAGATGAACTGTTTTGGATCTCTAAAAGCATGGTAACTCTTGTTTACAATGAGGACAAGGCTTTCAGGGAATGCCCAATCACAGTTACACACTCGTCTTTAGTGAAGGGAGAATGAACGTACATTAGATCATACATTACACTGTCGCATCCAGCTGCCACTGAGCTGGAGTAACCATGGCAACAGGCTGCTGGGAGACATTCGAGTGAGTGTCAGCTGGAGCTGGAGTCAGTTGGCCTCCAGTTTATGAACACCGAAATAGATTAGTTTCTTGCGAAATCATAAACATCACACTTGATGGCTGTTGTTGCGGCTGGAAGTGGAAGTAAGATCATGGTGGGATGCACGTACTCACACGCAAGTTTTTAGGCTAGGACCCAACAATATGGTCGACATCAAAGCGCTTGAGTGCACACGCATCCGCTTTCAGCCAGTGTTCAGGGCAATGTGCAATGAGGAATTATATAGAGAGCATCAAACAGATGAGGGCAGGGCAGGGACAAGAAGATGGAGATAACCCGTCCTTTGATTTGTTTGTGATTGCTGCAAATGGCTTCACCAGTAAGAAGGGCATCAACCTCTGAGATGAATCCGGTCATTAAGAGATGTGAAAGTCATTGCCATGTTTTTTTTCAATGTGTTATAATGGCAGTGGAAACCCATAAACATGCAAGTGTTTCAAAAAAAGAGGGGTAGTTGCATAACTAAGAGCAAAGCATGAAGACTATTCGCCAGCTTCAAAGTGAAAAGGCAGAATGGAAGGCAGAGGAATGAATCAATAAGACTAAATCCATAGAAGAAGAAAGAAAAGAGTGTCGATGAAGACTGATGCTGGAAGCAAACTGATTCCAAAACAAGCAAGAAGCTGAGTGACATCTAATCCTTTCAAGTGCTTTTAGGTCAGTTTAGCAGGTCATGGATTATTTAAATGAGCAGAAATAAGGTGAAAAAAAAAGAATTTGGGTGGATAATATGAGAGAAGAGATTATTTACTGAAGAATCATGTCATAAAATAAACATGAGGAATCATTTTCTCACCCCCTATAATCCACCTACACAAGTAAGACATGGTTGTCTCTCTCCTCGCTGGAGCTAACTCTTCCACTTGGGGGAATTGGTGCATCCTCCCAGAAAGGAAGCTAATGTGAATGGTGTATGTCCACACCATTCAACACAATGTTTATGAGATGAGGTTCACTTACAAGTCTTCCATAGACCAAAGTGATGCGCTTGATCAGGTTTAACATCGGTGTTGCGTCATTTTTTTTTGCCACTCCAGTCCTCGATTATTTTCCAGCCCAGCCACTCATTAGCTTGATACTTTGCTCTGTGTGATCCCATCTCGTTTTTAATGGCACGTTAATGTCCATGCTAATTAATCTCATTTGATCCTAGATGAATTGATGTCATTGTTTTGTCACTTTTGTACTCAGGTAATTTAAAAACAATACAAGGAAGATTCTAATGATGCAGTTTCATGTCAATTTGTTCAGCGCTCCTAAGCGCCATTGTGTTTGCCGCCTAGTATAATTATCTAGCCAAGACTAAAGGTGAGATGTCAACTGCTTGGGGAATATGTGAAAGCGAGGACACCTGTACCAAACAATTGAATAATTATATTGTGAAATACTATATATACAGGGCCGTCAAAAAGAAATTGAATTATGATTTGAAAATTGCTTTGTGTGTTTCTTTGTGCTGTCTTAGTGTGTTATTCAAATTTAGTTTGATGATTTGAATCATTTGTGAAAGATAGAAAAAAAAACTGAATTAAGGAGGGAGGAAAATACTTTTTTACGGCACTGGACTTGTATTTTCTCAAATACTGTCTGGTTGATATTTTCAATCACCTTCATAAAGTGTGAATTCTTGAGTGTTGTCCACATGATCTGCTGACTGGCCAATGTATAGTTGTTACTTCATTAAAAGTGTTGAACTACTATTTATTTTCTTTTTGCTGCGTGGCTACAAGGGCATGCTAATGTTGAGGAGTTTCATTTTATTCAACTATTGTGGGTTGCTTTGTGGGAGACAAAAAGGCGTTGGTTCCATTTCCTTTTCACCTGCGATGCCCTCGTGCAGCATGGTACTTCAAAACATTTCTCATCGCTGGTAAATGTTGAACAATGTGATTAAAACCTGGCAACTGAATGAGGACTTTTTGAAGATTGAATCTCTTACATTTATGTTGTGGTGTTATAAAATGATATGAACGCATCAAGGGATGTGATAAACTGCTGGCCTGCCCACTCACACCCATTATATTTGACTAAATTGATACAAAAAATATTTTAAACCACTCATCATTAAACTACTACCCTCTAAGACCATCAATGACTTATTGAAGTACAGTATGTGTAATAATATCATATGCTTTGAATGCCAAGAAGTGTTCATGTCAAATTTACGTTCACTTTGACTTTAAGGTCACAGCTGATCGGGGATAAGTTGCAATATTATTATTAAAAAAAATGTGTTTTAGCAATTGTTATAAAAAACAATGTCCATATAATGTTGAACGTACACAAAATCTGTAAAACCCATTATATAGATGAGCAAAGATGCTGTCTATTCATGCTGACGTTCACATTCAAGTTTGTCTCGATAATGTAGGGGATTTCTTTTTTCTAATGTATAATTTAACACTCCCGTGCATGTATAATGTAGTATTTCTAATTGTTGTCACAGACACTGCTAGTGCTCCTTCTGATCAGTCTTACTGCATCATGGAGCATAGCGTTATGGTTTTTATGCTCATTGCATTTCCTCTTTGATTAATCTTGATTCAATTTCAATTTTGTTATTTTATTCTATTCCTTATTGCATTATGTGCAGATAGGTTTTTAGTTAATTTAAACAACAACATATATTATCCAAAGCTTGAGATATCACATGTAGCTTTCAAACAAGTAATGAAATTGGTGTATACTGCATTTTAATTCCTTTAAGTGTCGATTGTTTACTTCCTCATTTAATGACACTGGTGTCATTTTTTTCAATTGTTCACTGTCTAATTTTTGTGGCGACGTTTTCTATTGTGGTTTTTTTTCTTGTGCCGGCTTCAGTATGGCCTGCTCCTCAAGGACCGGTCCTCCCTCTCCCCAAATATCAATCACTTGAATAAGATTGTGCCATTAGAAAGGCCTTAATGAGCTTAACCAGTGAGGTGGGAGATGAATTGTGGATTCAAATTAACACATTGTTTAATACTGACTTCCCACTCCGCTGCATGTGGCAACTTAGCTGGCTGGAAGAGCAAAAATGCAGATTTTTGACTGTCCTATTGACTGTTGACATCTGTTCCTCGCAGACGAACACATTTGCAACACATTTTTATCCAGTTCAAACTCAAAATTTATACTTGTTTTTCAAAAGTGAAAACAAAAAAAACAACAATTATCCAACTATAAGGTGCTTTGGAGTATAAGGCTCACATTCAATGTATGGTTTATTTAAAAACAGTCTTCAGATGTGAGATGCTACACATTATAACGAATGTAGATTAGAAAATACCTTAGTGGCTGCTATGTTATGCATCCACTATATGGAGCTGCAGTACAATACAGCTTTATTTATATCAAACCTTTACAATTGCTGCCGCTGTAACAAAGCAACTGAACATTTAAAATATTAAATGCTTTTGAGAATTATATTAGTGGCACCTTATTGTATGGACAATACAGTAGTTATAGTTAGGGTGAACGAAAACACACTCACACACACACACACACACATAGGACACCTCCATTTCCCTGGTCTGCCCACCATTACCAGAAACTACCGTATCTCCGCCCTCTGCCCTACAGATCCACGAACTGGACGTTAGACGGCTCTTCAAGCAGCAGAAGATCAAGAAAGCTGCGGGACCTGACAGAGTGTCCCCCTCCTGCCTGAAAGTCTGCGCTGACCAGCTGGCTCCGGTCTTCACACAAATCTTCAACAGATCCCTGGAGCAGTGTGAAGTCCCATCCTGCTTCAAACAATCTACTATCGTCCCAGTTCCAAAGAAACCAGCACCCTCGGGATTGAACGACTATAGACCTGTCGCTCTGACGTCTGTGGTCATGAAGTCCTTTGAACGCCTCGTTCTGAACCACCTAAAGAACATCACCGGACCTCTGCTAGATCCCCTTCAGTTTGCCTACCGGGCAAACAGGTCTGTGGAGGATGCAGTCAACATCGGACTGCACCACATCCTTGACCACCTTGACAACACAGGAACCTACGCAAGGATCCTGTTTGTGGACTACAGCTCTGCGTTCAATACCATCATCCCAGAACTCCTCATCCCCAAACTTTTCCAGCTTGGTGTGTCCCCTACGATCTGCCAGTGGACCCTCAGCGTCCTGACAGGACGGACACAACAGGTCAGACTGGGAAATATATCATCCACAACACGAACCACGAGCACTGGAGCCACGCAGGGATGCGTCCTCTCTCCATTGCACCTCAACGCACCCAGCTGTCAAATTCATAAAGTTCGCAGACGACACCACGGTCATCAGTCTCATCAAAGACGGCGACGAGTCTGCGTACCGACAACAAGTGGAGCAGCTGGAGCTCTGGTGCAGACGTCACAACCTGGAGCTGAACACACTCAAGACAGTAGAGATGATTGAGGACTTCAGGAAACATCCATCACCACAGCTACCACTCACACTATCCAACTGCCTTGTGTCAACCGTTGAGACCTTCAAGTTCCTGGGAATCACAGTCTCCCAGGACATGAAGTGGGAGGTCAACACCAACTCTGTCTTGAGAAAGGTCCAACAGAGAAAGTACTTCCTGAGGCTGCTAAAGAAGCATGGCCTACCACAGGAGGTGCTGCAACATTTCTACACGGCTGTCATCGAATCCATCCTGTGTTCTTCCATTACCGTTTGGTTCGGGGCCACCACGAAAATGGACAAAATCCGACTTCAACGGACAGTTAGGACGGCGGAAAAAATCATTGGCACCACCCTACCCACTCTCGAGGACTTGCACACTGCAAGAATCCAAACTAGGGCGCGGAAAATCCTACTGGACCCTCCGCACCCTGCCCACCACCTTTTCCAGCTACTCCCCTCAGGCAGGCGCTACCGATCCATGCGCACCAAATCCAGCAGACATTTAATCAGCTTCTTCCCCCAAGCCATTAGCTCTTTGAACTCTTTCAACTGTAGCCAAAATGGAACTGTATAGTGCCACTTAGCAGTTTTTTTGACGACGATACTAGTGCAGCGTGTTCTACCGGAAACAAATTCCTTGTGTGTTCTACATACTTGGCAATAAAGATGATTCTGATTCTGATTCTGACACACACACACACACACACACACACACACACACACACACACACACACACACACACACACACACACACACACACACACACACACACACACACACACACACACACACACACACATTCACACACACCCACACACTGACAAAAAAATGCATTAACTCATTTCTCCGAGCAACCGCCTCCACCCTGCCAGCCATTTTGAAAGATTTTTCAATGATCCGCAAAAAAATTGTCCTCTACAGTTATACATCGAACCTACATGAGAAAAATTGTCTTTCTTTCATTCGGAAATATGTTTATTTCTCTCTTTCTCCATTCTTTGGTATCAGCAGCAGAACAGAGGCTCTTTTCACCAATTGTGTCTCCTAATATTCACATTTTTGTCAACTAATCTATGTTCAAGTATGTCCATGCATGGAGGACCACATGTTTGTGCATCTCTGAGTCGATGTGTGTGTGTGCGTGTGCATATGTGTGCAACTCTGAGTATGAACGTGTGTGTGTGAGAGCCCACCAGGAGTTTGTTCACAGCAAATTGTCGCATGAAGTTATCATGTCAACGAATGAGGCAAAAAGAAAAAAAAATAAGTGGACAATTAAATGAAGAGCTTAAATCCTTTTTTAACTGTCCATTGAATTGCTTGGTTTGTATGCATGGGTATAGATTTCTAGAATTGGGTGCATAATTCATAAGGAACCTCTGAGCTTTGTTTGAGGAGTGCACTCAACGCGTTTAAAAGGCCATGAGCTCTGCTATTTGAGTGTTGAAAGCTTCGGGAAGGTCTAAGATGTGTCTCAGTCTCACAAACGAATCTTACAGAAGTCCGTTTGGATATAAGAGATTCCTTTTCAGTCAATGCAACACGTTGAAGACTCCAATTAAGTAGTTTTGCATTGCAGTTTGTTAGTCAAAATTTATATTTTGAGCCTCATTAAATGACATTAAATAATAAAACTGAAACAACATGCCCACCCCCCAAAAAAATGTAGCCCACACGACTCACAATGAAAAGTAAATGACAAAAAAGTCTGCAAAACTAGTGCAAATTACAGTAGAAAATGGGTGGAACTGACTGTCAACTCAAAAGGTCCACACTATGTTATGTTTAGTTATGAGTGAGGACCAAGGTCATATCATTGCTTTTGATGAGTGTTGGTGTAAAGTGGCTATAGAAATGAGTTAGTGTACTTTATATGTCTGCAAGAGGGTCCTGACGTAAATCAACCAAAAGGCATTTTTATATACGCCACTACTACAGTATATGCCAGGGGTCACCAACCTTTTTGAAACTAAGTGCTCCTTCTTGACTACTGATAAATGCGCAGGGATACCAATTTCATGCACTTTTGAAATACATTTTCTCAAAGGACCTTCATATGTTACAGTTAATGGTGAATGATTTCTTAGAAGACACTGATCACATTCACGATTTCTCACAATAATTATATTATATCATGATAAATCTCGCCCTGTGCTTACATTTTAATATGATCGCTTTGGCAATATTTCTGAAGATTCACAGAGTCTAATCATGAGACTCTTATCGCCCTTTGAAGGCTTCTGGTGCCCGTTGATGAACCCTAGTATGTGATACACGTGCTGTAGTTCCTTTCCTTTAGGGAACATGCTCTACGATCACATTTTGTTATACCCTTATTCCATTGGTTCACAGTCAGAGGAATTTGAAGGTAATATTATAAGAGATTCATTGTAGATGTCCGGTTGTCTTTCGCTTTGCATGCTGTTTATAAACAATCCCAAGGTTCAATCTGAATACTGCCTTTGTCATCTTTGTCAAATGGCACTGTATACAACTGATTTCGCATTGTTATGCATGTATTCGTGTTTCATGCTTCAAATAAATGTCATCTGAAATCAACTGGGTTCTTAGTCAAACATGAGACAAGAATCCCTGGTGTCTGTACGGTCTTTGCCTGGGAATTTTCAACACCTTGGAAAAATAGCAACGCCTGCGCAGACGGCCTTTCTCGAGTTGAGATCAACGCGATCCAGTTTCCCGACGGTCTCGACTACGACGAGATGGCCGTTCAAGTTCTGCAGCTTGAAGGCTACAAGGAATTTGCTGAAAAGATTCAACTAAAATAGAGCAGATTTATTCTCTCCTTTCAATTTTATCGCATCCATAGAATCAAAATGGTTTTGTCCTATCTATTATTGTAAAGTCATCATCCACAAACCTAAGTAATCTTCATCGGTCAGTCAAAGGCCATGCATGTTTCTTTGTCTCACATGATCCCCTTTAAGCAAGGAAGAAATATGTTAAGATGTTGAGTGATGTACTATCACCAAAACAATGGTTTATTATGTGTTTGTGTTGCATTTTTCTCTTCATTCAGGTCAATTTTAATCATCGAAGACCAATGAAATAAAACGAGCACACGTGAGGAAAACTCTGAAAGGCAATACAGGACTTTTCTGAAGAAACGTTTTACACATTCCAAACTCTGAGCGGAGGATTTTTGTCAATGCATTGTTTTCCCTGACTCCTTATTGGATTGGATTGGATTGGATATGCCTTTATTAGTCTCACAGTGGAGAAATTTACATTTCACAGCAGCAAAGTGACCAGCAATTTCTGATTATACTTTGTCAGTGTGCTTTTCTGTGTTTTTTTTTTTGTCGGAGCCTACATTTCTAGAATCCCAAAAAAACATTATTAGGTTCAGTTCTGAACCTGATGTTTCTGCACTCTGGACAGCATTGCGGTTTGTAGACCGTTTCCAAAAGGTGAAAAGAAAGGGATCAGATTTTAGCACAGTTATGTAGGTTTGGCACGCCTCATTCAAATACTGACCCATTTTGTGATTGCCCCATGGCCACTCAATTAAGGGATAATGGATAAGAACCGACAAAGCGCCTGTGGCCTGTGCAAAGCTAAAATTTTGCATCAGTCACCAACCTAAGTGGATCTGAAGAATAACTGCTTCAATTTCTATTGTGGGAAACACCTAAATACTGTATTTTGGAGTCGTAATTGTGCTCTGTCCGGGTGCATTTTGTGGAGGAGGGCTTCTCACATCCCAAAAAATAATTACCATAGATATTTTCATGTTTCAAATCATACAGCCACACCTATACACTAACACACATACGCACACACGCACGCACACACACACACACACACACACACACACACACACACACACACACACACACACACACACACACACACACACACACACACACACACACACACACTCTCTTGGCAGTCCATCGAAGTCGAGGATGACGTCGCTTCCATTGCTTTGTGGGGTATTGGGCAGTGGTTATTGGCGCTGGCGGCGATGCCACTGTAGGTGACTATGAAGCCCGATTCTGGAGCCACAAATCCTGCCACATTCAGGACATGTGAGGCCAGGACCGGGCTGGCGAGACGGTACTGAAGCAGCACAGAGGTGTCTTTGCTCGCGCCGCACGATCCTCCTCTGGGTGCGCTTGTCTTCAAGTTGTGTCACCCCTTCGTGGCATAAGGAGGGCCACAGTGGCCTGTTCGCTGCAGCAGACTCCAGATCGCTGGGCTTGATGTTGCAGTTCTTTAGAGTCTGTTTAAGCTGGTCTTTGTATCGCAGCTTAGGACCACCAGGCTTCCTCTTCGCTGACAAGAGTTGTCCATAAAGCACCTGTCGAGGCAAGCGGCAGCTAGGCATCCGGATGACATGTCCAACCCACCGAAGTTGCCTCTTTGCCAGTATGGCCTCGATACTGGTGGAGGCAGTGCGAAGGATGTCGGTGTGTGGAACACGATCCTGCCAGGTGATGCCGAGGATTCGTTGGAGGCACCTGATGTGGAATGCATCAAGGCGTCTCACATGGCGTCGATAGATGGTCCAGGCATCTGCGCCATATAGCAGCGTGGACACACACACTGCTTGGTAGACTGCGACTTTTGTTGGAGTTCTTAAGTGGTTGTTTTCGAACACACGAGTACGCAATCTGCCAAAAGCTTTGGAGGCTTGATGGATGCGGGCCTGGACGTCATCATCAATTAGACAGGAGGGTGTTAGAATGCTGCTGAGGTAGCTGAATTGTTGGACAACCTTGAGGGGTGTGCCACTGAGGGTGAACGCTGAGGTTGGAGAACTCTCTTTTGCCATGATCTCCGTTTTGGTTACATTGATCACGAGACCGAGTGATCGGTAGACGGAGGACATGGTATCAAGGGCATTTTGCATGGCAGCTGGGCTGTGGGCCAGCAGAGCACAATCATCTGCATACTGTAGCTCGTGGATGCCGCTGATCAGGGTCTTGGTCTTGGCCTGTAGGCGTCTGATGTTAAACAGGTTACCATCCAGGCGGAATTGGATTTGTACGCCGCCACCTTCCTGGATGGACTTATGGAAGAGGAGCGTAGCTGCCATCAGGAACAGGTTGAATATAGCAGGGGCCAGTACACAGCCCTGCTTCACCCCGACTTCCACAGGGAACGGGGAAGATTGCTGGCCACCAACAAGTACAGTTGCTTGCATGCCGCTGTGGAACTGTTTTAGGATGCCGAGAAATTTGGAGGGGACGCCAAATTTCTGCAGTATGGTCCAGAGAATGTCACGGTTAACTGTGTCAAATGCCTTTGTAAGGTCAATGAAGGTGATATAGAGGTCCTTGTTTTGTTCCTTGCATTTCTCCTGAACTTGGCGCGCAGCGAAGATCATGTCCAGAGTGCTTCGATCCTTCCTGAAGCCGCATTGTGTCTCTGGGAGGATGTCTTCGGTAATGTGCGATGTAAGACGGAACAGCATTACTTTTGCAAGAATCTTGCCAGCAACAGAAAGTAGGGAGATGCCACGGCTGTTGCCGCAGACTGACTTGTCCCCCTTCCTTTTGTAAATGGTGACAATGTTGCTGTCTTTCCATTCCTGAGGAAGTGTCCCGTTTTGCCAGATGTTGCAGATGAGGTGGTAAAGCTTCCGTGTCAGGAGGTAACCGCCGCTCTTGAAGACCTCAGCTGGAAGTCCATCAGGGCCAGGGCTTTTGTTGTTTTTAAGGCTCCGGATTGCAGAGAGGACCTCTGTGAACTGAGGAGGTTCATCAAGGGAGGGAACTGATGAAAGCTCTGGGAGGGAGTCAAGGACAGATGTGTCTGAAGGGTTTACTTGGTTGAGCAGGGAGTCAAAGTGCTCTGCCCAGCGCTCAAGTATTAGCTGTTTGTCCTTCAGTAGTACAGAACCGTCTGCAGATTTAACTGGGACAATGTGTTGTCTTCGTGGGCCGTGCAGGGATTTTACAGCATCATAGAAGGCGTGTGTGTTGTTGTTGTTGTCTGCATGCCTCTGGATTTCTTGGGCCTTGCTGAGCCACCACTTGTTCTCCATCATCCTCAGCTGTTTCTGTGTTTCACCACGGATGGCCTTGTAGTGAAAGAGGAGAAGTGGAGAATGAGGGTTGGAGAGAAGTGTGGTATGGGCTTTGCGCTTGGCTTCCAGAAGCTCCTGTATGGCAGCTGAGCTGTTATCGAACCAGTCTTGATGACGTTTCTGAGTGAAGCCGATGGTCTCAGAGGCAGCTTGATGAATTGTTGTCCTCAATTTTTTCCACCTGCTTTCAACATCAAGGTCACCGTTACTGGTGTCGTTGTCCAGGCTGGCAAGTCCCTCTGCCAGCTTGTGGCGGTAGCTGGCTGCACATTCTGGGGACTCCAGGGCCCTGGTGTTAAGACGCCTTTGGGGTTGCTGTTTCTTATGAGGAGGTCGAATTCTCAGCTTGAGCCTGGACTTGATCAGTCGATGATCAGTCCAGCATTCAGCCCCACGCATGGCCCGCGTGATGCAGACATCATTTTGGTCTCGTTGCCTTGTGATGATGTAGTCCAGTAAGTGCCAATGTTTGGACCTGGGGTGCATCCATGATGTGATGTATTTCTTTTTCAGCTGAAAGATGGTGTTAGTTACAATCAACTGATGCTCAGAGCACAGTGTGAGGAGTCGGAGGCCATTACTGTTTATTTTCCCCGTCCCGTGCCTTCCGATTACTTGTTTCCAGAGCCTGGCATCAGTACCTACTCAGGCATTGAAGTCACCCATCAGAACAAGTTTATCAGAGGCAGGGATTTTGGATATGGTAGCATCCAGGGACTCGTAGAAGGCATCTTTGGTGTTATCGTCAGCATCCAAGGTGGGAGCATAGGCGCTGATTAAAGTTGCGAAGCGACCTTTTACCAGGGGAATACGCCAGGTCATAAGCCGTTCACTGATGCCTTGGGGGGACTCAGGGATGTTACTGAGTAAGCTGCTTTTCACAGCAAAGCCAACTCCATGGAGTCTTCGCTCATTCTCTGGGAGACCCTTCCAGAAGAAGGTGTAACCTTCACCAACTTCTGTGAGTGCCTGAGAACCGAGTCTCACTGAGTGCGCCAATATCGATGTTCTACCTCCTCAGCTCATGTGCGATGAGGGCAGTTCGTCTTCGAGGTCTCTCCATCCCGTCTCGAGCATCGAGGAGGGTGCGAACATTCCAGGAAGCCAGGTTCATAGTCAGTTCACACACGCACGCACACACACACACACACACACACACACACACACACACACACACACACACACACACACACACACACACACACACACACGCACGCACACACACACACACACACACACACACACACACACACACACACACACACATTCACACGTGCACAGTGTTTTAGGCAACCCCTAGGGCACGGGGCACGACGATGCTTCACGCTGGTCAAACCGTCACTTGAGTGTCCACTGAGGCAGCAAGTTTGCCAGGCGTCATCATTGTGGTGGGAAAATGTTTCTCCTGTGAGGACCTTGCCGTCGTGCTTCCATAGCCATCTCAAAGTGCACTATAGCTGGATACATTCACATATGACGACTCACTGAATTTTAAGCGAGCCAACTTAAGAAGAAACATGTCAGCCACGACAAAACTCCTTATGTTGCTAACTACCAATCAAAGATAGACCGTTTTCCATCTGAACGACAACCGCAATACAAAAAGACAAAATGCGTATTTATATACTTATCAATGAGTAACTAATTACAATGTTTAAAACAATAAGAATTTTTGAAAATATTTCGAATAGGCCCATTTCCAACCCCAAATGCATCTATAAAGTTGATAAATCGACAGAGTTTAACCCTTTCAGGGACGGTGTTTACTGCAGTGAATAGCTTAAAGCAGGGCTCCCCAAAGATTTTCCTGTCAGGGCCACATAATGTTTCCCTTCTATGATGGGGGGTCGGTGTCAGTTTGTAGCTGAAAAAGTGTGACGATCGTAGGGGAGCTAAATTTTTTTTATTGTTTTCCAGAAAGCAACACATAACCAAATAACCCTTTCCAGGTTCTTTACAGAAAAAAAGTCACGAAACAAATGATAACACTATTAATGGATGAGAAGGTTTCTTCAGCCGTCATCTGTACAAATTTGAAGGTTTCGGACGTTTCGCCTCCTATCCAAGAGGCTTCGTCAGCGAACTAAAGTCTGACTGGTCGTATCGGCCCTATTTATATATCCCTAATGTCCAGACATGGCGGCGCCGGACACAGCTATGATAGGTCCCTACTCTCAGGTTGGCGGGAGCAGAGGACCACTCCCTGTGGCCCCCCTGATTGTTCCTACATTCCTGGAGATTTAAAATGTATTCTTAAATTGTATTCACCTTTTAATTGGTGTGCACATTACAGTTTTTCAAATAAATGCTCATCTTTTATATATCTTTATTTATTTTTGGATATTTTGGGATTTGTGCTCCTGGAGGAATGGCAAGAACATAGGTGTGTTTTCTTGATCTGTCTGTCTGACAAAAATGAATTTGAGTCAGTCTCAGCTACGTTCAAGTGACATTCAAATCAAATTGGTCTATTCAAGGTTCATGCATACGGTCTAATGTCCTTGAGCATTACAGTAAATGGGACCTTCTGGTGGCATCCTTCCGTAAATTAACCCTTTTGCAGTTTTTGACAGAGTACAAGGATGCTTCTATCTCCATTCCAGAAAGTGGCAAAGATTCTCTGTTGGGGCTCGTACGCTCCATCCCGGGCAACTCTGCGGGATCATGATCATTCTGGCGGATGTCAACAGGAGTTAATGAATCTTGCCCTCCACAAAGCTGGGGTAATCTTGCTAACAAAATGTCCCCTCATTTATAAGATCTGCCATAATACCAAGCGGGAAAAAGACAGCATGCAGGGCTCAACCTACCACGGAGGGATTTTTCACGCTTTGATGCCTAAGCAGCATTCCATTCTTTATTTATTTTGCTAGTACGTTGAAATTGGGTGATGTTATTATTAGGGGATTTGTTGCAAATGAAGACAAAGAAGCAGCCTGGAATCCTACAAGGATTGTCTTTTGTCTTATTTTATTATCGGTCCCATTTCCTGCTCTCTTTTGTTCTCACTCCACTTCACTCAGTTCACTCTAATCTTGATCTCCTCCCAGGTGTGAACAAGTAATTGGCTTAACCTCTTTCATGTCTTCGTTTTGGGGAAGAAATGTATTCTGGTCTCAAAAGGCGAAAGGCGACTAATTTACCGTGCCACACTTTCGAGTTTTTGAGAGAGAGATTTTTGATTCTACTGAAAACTTATGCTGCACAAACGCAGGACTTCACTTTATTGGAGGTCAGAACATGCAATGATTATGAGACCTCTATTTCTTCATTGAAACAAACGGATCCTATGAAAATTAAAATGAATAAAAACTGGTTTTGTAATACAATGGAAATAAAAGTGAAACTTTAATAACGGTTTACGGACCATTACAAGGCATAAGGAAATCAGTCAAAGCAGTTTATCATTACGCATTTGTCTTTGTATTCTTAAAAATCGCAAGACACACAGACACAAACAACCATTCACTCTCACAACCACAACTATGGACAATTTAGAAAATTTTGGAACATGAGAGAAAGCCGGAGTGCCCGGAGAAAACCCACACAGCCATGAGGCGAACATGCAAAGGGGTAGGAATTAAATGCTGGACATCTGTACTAAGTCGTTCACCGAGCCGTGCTCTGACTTAATTGAATTCATCTAATTAATTAATTTCTTTGATTACCCACCATTTAATTGAATTTATTTGACTAAGCCTGTCATATGACCATTCATCATTCTTAATCACATAACCATTGAAGTATGATTAGTTAAATCTATTCTTTGGAAGTTTCCTTATTTGACACCAAAGGGCTGCCTTTCCAATAATGCTGTAACAGACCTATCATTCCCGATTTTAATTCAATGATTTACAGGGAATAAATAATCCTCTCCTTCTTTTTCTTGGACCAAATTATTGTTTTAACTTGCCCTCTTTCATCTTCATCTAAATGAGACAGACGAATGTGTGTTGTATTTAAGTAGCTGTCTGTTGGAAGTGCTTTCTGTCACTGTCACGCTGCACCGCGAGTGATTAGATTTCAGCAGCTCTGGCTGGTTTCCACCTGTCAACCATGGATCAGAGAAAAGTCTGTTCCTTGCCCCTACATCTTCTGCTAATTCACCGGTTTACTTAGTTTCATTTGAAGTATGAAACATGTGTGTCATTTCTATCCTGCCTTTAAGATGCTTTTACTTCTGAAGTGTGCTGTAAAGATGCTTCCATGTCACATTTAGCTTCTTTGGTTTAACTACCGATACGTGTTGTTATTTTTTCCTTCATGACGACTTGGATGCTCGTATGGGCATGTATTGAGTAGTGAACAGTCAAGCATTATGCCTGGCATGCATATAACGAAAATATGATCATTGAATTTGGGTGCAAATTGTAATAGAAAATTAGCTGTTGAAGTGTACATTACAATCCACATATATTTTGATGGTTTGGGACACCGGTGTCAAAGCAAGGTCTGAGGGCCAGATCAGGGCCACAACACCAATTTATGTGGCCTATGCGAGCAAATTAAGAATGAAAAGTTCAACGATGATTGCTAAAGTCTGAGGCAAATATGAAATCCACGATAAGAGTCATTATTTATGACTTCTGATTTCAAAATGAGTTATTCATCAGGCGCGTCACAACATCCGTGACACTCTGACGAAGGCGGAAGTATACGCCGAAACATGTCAGGTATTTGAACATCTACAATACACTGTCTATAAGAAAAGAATCTGGTTTAAATGGGTTATCGATGAGAAGGTTTCTTCAGCCGTCATCTGTACAAAAGTGAAGGTTTCGGACGTTTCGCCTCCTATCCAAGAGGCTTCGTCAGCGAACTAAAGTCTGACTGGTCGTATCGGCCCCATTTATATATCCCTAATGTCCAGACATGGTGGCGCCGGACACAGCTATGATAGGTCCCTACTCTCAGGTTGGGAGGGGCGGGGGACCCCTCCCTGTGGCCCCACTGATTGTTCCTACATTCCTGACTAACGATTGGCCTATTACCCCCACTGCCCCCGGTATCACCTCATCAGCATAACGACCCTCATCAGCATTGCGAAAGTTGCCTAACCTGTTTTGCCTAAGCAGGCTATTGTATGAACGATCCAAATTTAAATGGGTTATTCATCAATTTATTTAATCTGGTGAGGGAATTCAACTTTGATATGGTTCCTCAAAATTCATTTGACACCCCTACTTGATGACAACGCAGATGATCATGAGCTTCACCTAACACCAACTTGATGGTTCTTGTGTACAACTTTTGAAGGAGTTCAGGTTTGATTTTTAATAGCCATATTATTCAGATGAAGGGTGAATTTGAAAGCATTGTTCCAGAAGAAAGCAAAGACGGGAAGAATATCGAATATTGCTCGTGTTGTAATTTGGTTTATAAAGTGAGTTGCAAGCAGACAATTGTTGGATATTGTAAAATATATGTTATGTAGGAAAAAAAAGTTCAGCCATTATCTGACAATAAAACTTCACTCCAAAAAGTGGCAATTGTCAGAATTATTTTGTTTAATAGCTACCGAGGAAAGCTATAAAAAGCTTTTTGATTTACCAAGTTTGTTGGCAAATGGAAGACAAGAAAAGGTTTTTGACATTTTTGAGATACTTTTTGAGGACATTACTGGTGAAAGTAAAGTGTGTAATTTCATAGCTCCCAAAGGTGAATAAGCTTTGCAAATGGAAAATAGGTTGCCATTAAACGTGTTGTTATACATTGTATCATCCCCTGTACACATGCATGGGTGAGCTTACTTCTAAAACTAGTCTTTTGAAAACACACTGCCATTCAAACAAGAGGGTTGTCTGGTCCACTTCCATTGGCCTGAGACTCAACTGTAACTCCTAATTGTATTTTTTCCCCCATATTTAGTCCATCGATCCATCCATTATCTGTCCCGCTTAATCCTCATTAGGGTCGTGGGGATGCTGGAGCCTACCCCAGCCGTCTTGGGCATGAGTCGCGGGACACCATTAATTGGTTGCCAGCCAATCGCAGGGGACACAAAGAGAAACAACCATTCGCTCTGACATTCACACCTAGGGACAATTTGTGAGTTTTCAATCAGCCTGCCATGCATGCCTTTGGCATGTGGGAGGAACATGCAAACTCTACACAGGGAGGTTGGACCAGGTCTTGAACTCACAACCTCTGCACCGTGAAGCCAGCGATCTAACCACTCGACTACCAGGCCGCCCTCCGCATTTAGTCATGTATGTAATTTCCCTGATAAAGTATCTCTCGATCAATATTCGTTTCAAGTATTTAGCAAGCATTTCCTTGTTCATTTCGCTTCACGTTGTATCTCCTTTAAAATCACACTCTTGATTGGTTATGACCATAGTGACTTTGCACATGAAATGGTGACGAGCGCATGACTTTAAAGGTCTGCTTGGAAGTAAAAAAATCTATTATTTTGTCCATCAGCTACCAGTTCACTTCAAACAAGAAAATGTCACAAAGGGGATTTCATGAAAATGGTGCATAACGGCAACAAAGTTCAATATTCAACTTAATCCACGTGGGAACCTTTAATCGAACAATGTTGCCAAGTTGACATCCCAATGAACAACATTTTACAAGTTAATATTATTCATGTATTTCTTTTAAATAATTTCTGAATATGATAACATTTATAAAGTTGGTTGCCCGTCACTGATGACGTGGTGGTGTGCTTATTTGACTTGTGTATGGGCAGTGTGGCATCGCTTACAGATGGATTTGGATGCGGGTGTGAATGGCTGTATGTTTTTAGGTGTGGTCCGTCTTTCTTCCATCTACAAGCACAACTCCAATGTTGTGTAAAACATACATTAAAAACAAGATACAATGTTTTGCGATTCCTGTTCAACCTACATTTTATTGACTGATGTTTGCCTAGCATGTGCCTGCACAGACTTGCTGGAGCAGAAGTATGTTCACAAATATTTTGGAGGAGCACACGTTTCTAAGAGAGATTGGGGTAAAAAGAGAGAATGGTAGATTCTCCATTAAGTCATTGTACCATCAAAAAAGAAGGCAGTGTGTGTTCACACCGCTGCTCTATTGAGAAATGGAATAATCTCATGTCCTTGGGCTTTTCAAATACACACCTTTTCTGAAGGCCACTGAGGGTTACAGTGAATTATTTTCCAATTTCCACCACAGACAGTTTCATATTACGTGTAGATAATGTCTTCCAAGGGGCAATGCCCCGTATCAACTGGGAAGTTTTTAAACCAAGGATTTAGTTGACATTTTGTAGTCCAGAAACCTTCCACTGGAATTAATGTCCCATTCTGTTTCCAAAGTGTGAACTCGAATGGCAATGAATTATTGTGATTGTGAGCGTGATAATTTTTGCTATGTTTTGGTGTTTCCAGGCAGTTTCTGATGGAATCCTTTCCTGACAAAAGGGCTTTAGCATACCAAACAACAAATGACCAACTAGAACCTGACTCAAACATAGCTCAACCGGAAAGGTTCTCCTCTCTCACCTATTTAGGTAAATATTGAAAACTGCAGCACCACAGCTTAGTATTTAGTAAGGTAATGCATCATGTGTGGTAGCAGAGAAAACAGTCCGGCTCGTTATCTTCAATTTAGACTGTTCCCTAAATCAGTGCAGAGGCCATGTAATGAGTGCTGCTGAAATGACAAAGGACAGGCTGAAGCTAAGTGGCTCACACACCAGGTGCCTCTCACAAATCGTGCTATCCTCCGCATCTCTCCCCAGCTAATAGCCTGCTGTTACTGATAAGTACATTGTCTAAATACATGTGCATAGCTCTACATGTAGAGAGAATAATCTATTGTCATTCAAGAGACAATAGAAGTAAAAAAAAGCGGTAACCCCATCATGCCGAATGTTACATTGCGACTGATGCTACCTGGCATCTCCTGTTTTGGCTTTTCTGTCCTTACAGGGGAAAAAATGTCACATGCCCCAACTCCACACAATTGAATCATCACAAGACTCATTTCTACTCCATAAAATGACACTGTTTCATATGTCTTGATTTCTGTCGCATTCCTTTTAGACAGTGGCTGCAGTTAGTGTTCTTCAGAAGTAGCGGTAGTCTGGGACACACTTGTCAGTCGCTGACACAGATTTTTTTTTCTTCTGTTTTCGGATAAAAATGTAAGAACCACTGGCAGTCCTTTAGATTCCCCGTAGCTCATCTCAATTGACAGCTTTGGTGATTGGAGGATGAGCTCAATTAATCTTCTACCGTCAGTAAATATTTTTACCTTTCAAGTAACTCATCACATCCTGTTTTGTTCATCGTCGCTGTCATCTGTTTCAACAAATATTTTGAACCAACTAACTGTGTGGTTTGTCGCTTGTATTGTTTGTTTGGGAGAATAATACACTGCAGTTCCACTGTTTGAATTGCAAACAATATTAGTTTGGATGGGCGGCGCGGTGAAGGCCTGGTCACTACATCTGCCAATCAGTACAAAGGTCCATAGTTGCATTCTTATTCGAGTACGCAGGTTTCTTCTTGCATTTCATAAACATGCACAGTTGATTCACCTTTTCGAGCATTGTATCTACTCCATAAAAGAACCACGCTACACACTGTGAAAACGAAAGAAAAGATAATCCATGGTATTAATGATCTCTTTGGTTCAAATGATCAACAAATAAACAAAATATGTCTTGTGCAGCTGTGGATGCATCCAACATGTTAGGTCAAGACATCACATTGGATTGGATATGCCTTTATTCGTATACAGTAACTCTACAATCTCCCTCTCTCCATCTCCCTGACTGATCATCAAACTGTATCTTATAAGTTTGAAAATAATAGATAATATTTCTTGGTCATGACAGCTGTGACCAGTTTGCTTGCAGCCACCGTAACTTGAGAGCTCAAAGCTCGCACAGTGTCGCGGAAAACTGATCATAGCGAGTCCTCCATCGTTTTTGTTGGCTGGAGGCTTACACGTCGAGGCACTCTGTGCAAGGCTTAGGCTGAGATCTGTTCATTTGCTCAGCTATCTAAGCACTACAAATGCCATACAATATGCTAGAGTGCCCACAGGGGAAATAAAGCCTCCAGACTCGAGACTCCATCGCCACTGCGCTCAAGTGAGGGAAATCGAGGGGCAGAGAGCGTTTAAACATGCCTGCCTCACTGGCCTCCTGCGTCTTGTTAAAAAGCTGATGGCCACTTATAACAGAAGGGAGAGCTGTGATGATGAAATGGAGGATAAACTGACAGCAGATGGTGAATTTGTAATAGAAAGAAAAATGCGGTGCCTGCATCCATCAAGAGAAATGCTATCAGTTATCTATAAGCGGTCGAAAATATATTGTGACGAATCAAGTGAAACAATTTCACTTTTGTTTTCGCTTCCAGCTTTTATGAGCTAAACTCAAGGCTTTCTTTTACAGAAAAAATGTTTTTTGCCTCATAAAGCGTCTGACTCAGTGTCAGTGAAATCCTCCTGTGTGAATATTTGAAAAAAAAAAGTCATTTTTTGGATAGAGAAAAAAAAGGACTATAAAAAAGGTGTTGAGCTTTTATATGCATTTAGTATATAAAATATGCAAAGGTATTGATATTCAAATGTCAAACACTTCGCTTCGATGACTCTCTGAAGGTGCGCTAAGCAAAAGAGCTTAAGAGCTGTATTTGACATTTTTGCATATATAGTACAAGGAAATTGTGACGATAACAACACCTGACTTTCAGATCGCCAACATAACAAACTTGAGAAAATGTAGGTAAAGACGTCACAGTGTCAAAGTCATGGGTTCGCTCCTGTCTCTAGACTCCTTGTGTGGAATTTGCATGTTCCCCCTGTGCCCATGTGGTTTTTCTCCGGGTACTCAAGTTTCAAAGTTTCATACCACATTCCAAACACATGTGTGGAAGGTTAATTGAATACTTTAAAATGTCCCAAGGTGTGAGTGTGAGCATGGATGGTTGTTTGTCTCTGTGTGCCCTGCGGTTTGCTGGCAACCTGTTCAGGGTGTTTCTTGCCTACTGCCCGAAGAGAGCTGGGATAGGCTCCAAACTGGATAGATGAATAGGCCTTCATTAATCAGGTTGATCTGTTGGAAGGTTCAAATATAGGTGAAAATAAACAATCGAAAACTTTACAATATAAATATCGCATCACACCGATTACGGGTCTGGGCGCATATTCTCTTTCACTTTTTTTCATGTGGTGAGAGGTTACTTCTTTATCATTTCTTTCCATTTTTCAGTGACATCATAAATGCAAAATGGAGCCAACTAGTGTTATGTCATATGTGTTACACAGTCCATGTGAACCTACTTGCTTCACTGTGAACAGCGCTTTTGCTTGACAAGTCATCCGATGGAGGAAGCCCTCAGGCCACACATCATACCAGTAGGCTATGACCTCAGCTGTGTTAATCTTTCATGAGAAGATGAAACCGCTTTATCACGATGTTTTTTTTCTTTTCAGACGGTTAAATGTAAGATTAAGCTGATATGCTATCTTCCCTTTGACTGGACAGGAGGGCTGAGGCCTTGACGGCGCTTCAGGGAAATTCAACAGATTTTAATCATGCTGTTTATTATTAAAAAAACTGCTGATAAAAAAAAATAAAAAATACTTTCTGTCCCAGATTGATTAAAAGTAGCATCTGAAAATATTCATGGAAAACTCAGATGTGCTCAGGTCAATTTATTTGTGCCCTTACAAATCACAAAATAGTCTAAAAAGGCTTTACCTGCTCAACAACATAAAGAGTCTAATATAATGCCCGCCACCCCTCCTATGGCCGAGGTATAATACAATTTAGGGCGGCAAAATAGATAAATAGTGAGCGGTGACCACAGATGGAGAAATTCACTATTTCGGATGACCAAGCTGCAACAGATGCTCCTGTACACTATAACACGGCAACATTGAATATAACATACCAGATCAAATACAGAAAAATAATAGGCAACATGTTCAACTTTGAAAATCTATTAAAGAGTCTTCAAACAAAATTTTGCCAAGTGATCAATATTGTGTAAAAACAGGACAGCCACCCATTAATACTCCAGTTCGTATTTATGGTCAATTGTGGCAATCAATCCCAGAAACGAATCAGGATTCTTATTGATGATATTTTTAATGATTTCCTGCACAGTTTCAACTTATGCTATCCCTTACCTCACACCATCTACTGATTGAGTTACCACCGCCTTTCTGAGCAGACAGCTTGGTGTCTGCGTTGACCTGTCAAAATGATTTATCCATGCAGTGGCAAACATATGGACTGGACGTGTGTTTGTGTGTATGTGTGTGTGTGTGTGTGTGTGTTTGTGTGTTTGTGTGTTTGTGTGTGTGTGTGTGTGTGTGTGTGTGTGTGTGTGTGTGTATGTGTGTGCGTGTGTGCGCGTGTGTTCTTTGAACGTATGTCACCGTTAAAAGCAGTGTGGAGCTCATGCATACACTGGTTTAAAATGTTATGATTGTAATTTCAAGCCTTTCTTGGAGTCACTGTATGGCCCAGTTGACTGGTTAAAGTTGGAGCAAAAAAAAAAAAAAGTACAAAAATGCATCCTTACTCAATTCGATCCACACTTACAAGATGTCACTCCTATCAATGTGTGCGTATTGTGTTTGTGACATAACAGTGTATTTAAAGACAAGAGCTTATTTCACGGAATATATTAATAATTGATGTTGTCCACATAATAACATGGTGTCGCCCCTAAACACACACACACACACACACACGCATACACACGCACGCACGCACACACACACACACACACACACACACACACACACACACACA
>NC_142735.1:16725000-16845000 GCF_051943395.1 Hippocampus bargibanti
AAAGTGAGCTGCCATCTGGAGGGTATGTTCATCGAATGTTTTTGGAATGATCCTTTTTTATTGTGTTCTTATTAAACCAGATTTACTCCTGGAGATTTATTGAATGAGAATAAATGATTGGATGGTTTGTAATTTGTTTCCCATAAACATCAGGGCACACTTTCGATAACACAGAAGCAATGTTCTCCTGAGAGGCCATTAGGAGAAGCACACTTGGAGTAGTCACCACTCATTTATAAACACAATATGTGTACAGAAACATTTCCATTCAGATTCACACTTATCAGTTTCACACTTATAGGCAATCTAAAGTCTCCAGGTAACCAATCATGCATGATTTGGAATGTGGAAGAAAGTCAGAAGGGCCTTAGTTAAGGTTCAAAGCCTGAACCTTATAGACCACAGAAGGAGATAGGCAGACGTGCTGTCCACAACTCCAATATGCTGTCCAAGTGGAAAAGCTGGAAATCTAAATGACCGATCGCTTTTAATTTGGGTCATGGGTGAGCTGAGGGCTCTTCCATCTGACTTTGGGCGAGAGACAGGTGACACAAGGAACAAGACGCTTGCCATTCACAGGGTAGGTACATATACACAAACAAGCATTCACAGCGAAATTCTAACTTATAAAGAAAATTGTGTGTCTTCCCTCGAGTTTCCCACGTTTTTGAATGTGAAAGGAAACACGAGAGAGAACAAGCTACTTCATGGGCTAGAAACAAGATTGCAACCCTGCACTTCCAGACTGTGAGACAGACCACACTCATTCCAGAACTCATCGACCGTGCTGTTTATTCAATTCAAATTAATTTCATAAACACAATTTGTGACAAATTTCTTCCCAAACTAAAATATGGTTACATTCAAACACCTGTCTAGTATTGTACTGTGTAGTTTACCATGCCACTCCTTTGAATTTGCTGATTTTTAATGCAGAAGTAAAAAATAAATAAACTGACAGAATAAACAAACAGACACAAAGAGACAGACAGACAGATCGATACATACATGTACATACATATCTGCACCAACCTGTCTAGCTTACCCCATCAGAACCTTTCAAAAAAATCACGAAGACAGATGGGTAGGGAGCGGGAGTGCACACCCCAATGTTCTATATATAAATTTCACTCCTAGTAGTAGTGGTGTCTATGCTACAGATTGTCAAACTCAGCAGTCCAGTTCGATAAGGAGCCGCTCTGTCCAACAATAAGAAGAGAACACTCCATGTGGAAAGAAATGAGATCACCAAGGCTAAGCTACACCATTACGTTGAATGAGAGGATTGAAAAATACAATTGCACGATTCATGTTTTGTGGAAGTCAGTAAGGAGACTGAAAAACCTTCACAGGTGTTCATCTTAACAAACAAGGTCTCCAATGAATGCAGGGAGCCAACGTTGATACTGTGACTGCTCATATTATTCCTTGTTTTCATGTCGATTCACTGCAAGAGACCAAGCAGGAAATGTTTGTGGTAATGTGAGACTGCAGATGAACGCTGTGAGATAGAAACACCGACACCTTGTTGTTGTGTTTTCACTGATATTTCAGCTCCCTCTTGAGATTCATCTGATGGGCTTTGGATACCAGATTGAGCCCATTAAAATCACATAATGTGGACATACACACGACTGCATTGCAAGTATGAGGACAACCCCATTTCCACAAAGCTCGTGCAATCAATCTCCTTGATTTTTTTCAATATTAAATTAATGTTGCATTTGCCAGACCTTTTATCATGATGTTGCGGGATGAAAAAAACTCCTGTCCGATATACAGTGGGGCCTCGGTTTATGAACTTTTCGGTTTACGAACGTTAAATTTATGAAAATTAAACCTTGGATTACGCACTACTTTTCGCGATACACCCCCCCCCCCCCCCACACACACACACACACACACACACACCACGGCTGGCGGAGTAATCTTCCGCGGAAGAACACCAAAGCACATGACCGAACAGCGCCCCAGTCGGTATGCCTTTCCACACCCCCTTTCTATGAATGCACACGTCGATCCAGAGCGAGAGAGAGAGAGAGAGAGAGAGAGAGAGAGAGAGAGAGAGAGAGAGAGAGAGAGAGAGAGAGAGAGAGAGAGAGAGAGAGAGAGAGAGAGAGAGAGAGAGAGACGTCATCAATCGCCTCCAATGAGTTTTTTTACAGATACTTTTGCTTTTTTGGGACCGAAAAAGACACCACAGGCTCGTATTCAGCCGAAGAAGACACAAAACAGAATTACAGTCGAGGAGAAGAGGGAGATCATTGAGAAATACGAACGAGGTGTGCGTTTGTCTGATTTAGCCTCTTAGCGGATATGCTAAGTCCATTTCAATGTGTATCATTGTGTTCAGCTGATAGAAAAGGCTTGGCATGATGTTACCCTTCGATCCTTGAAAGCAGCATGGAAGAATTTTTGGAGGTTTTGTAGGAAGACGTGCATTGTTTATGTGATGTGCGAGTTTTCAAGCACAGTGCGACATATTATTCACTGTCAAGGGGTTCGTTCGGTTCGAAATTTTGGAATTTCGGTTCGTTTGGCAATTTTCAATTTCAGTTCGTTTGGCGATTGACATACTCGGCAGCCAAGCAGAAGCCTGCATAGAATAACTTCGCGCCCGGACTTTCCCGAGTGTTATCAGTTCGTGCCTTTGCATATTATTTTCAAAAGTAGACACACAGAGAATACAAGAAAAATGGATAAGTGGTTAGGAATCAAGCCAAAACCTCAGCCCCAGAAGAGAGAAAATTTATGACGCTACAAAACGTAAACGTACATTGAGAGCATCGTGGAAAGAGGAGTTTACGTGGCTTGCAGCAGACGATGCAATGCAAATATTGCACTGTGCAACCTGCCGGGAAGTGTATGGACAAACGACAACTGGAGCAAAATCATCAGCAAAGGATATTTATGACAAATTAAGCACGGGAGCATTTGTGGTATAGGTACATCAATTACTTAATTTTAAAGTGTTGTTCTGTTATATATTCTGATTATCAATCCTTAATACTTTGCAACAATGTTTTTTTTTTATGTGTGTGTGTGATTAGTCGTCTTATTGTGTTTCAATTTGTGAAAAATCGGGCAGGCAACTTTATGGCCAGGCAGGCAACGTTTCAGAGTTGTCTGCCCTGGTGTCCGGTAACTTTTTGTCATGAGTTTCAGATACTGGTTATAGCAGAAATTGCAGACAGAATCTGACAAGCCATGAAAGGGGGTGGGGGTGGCAGACTGAAATGTCACTGGAAGTCATTCATCCCCCCGAAAAAAAAAATACATGAATTCTTGTGAGGCCTCTATTGCAGTAATCACTGTTCACTGTTTTTTGATGGCCCTTCATACATTGAGGCTGAGGCAGGACTGATTGATGGACAATGCGGTACATGACAACGTACCACAGATATGGTGTGAATTCCCATTTTTTCTTACTCATACATGACAAGACATAGCCATCGAAAAGCGGAAAGACTTAATTTTAACAGACTCAATGTGCTGACATGAAATGGGTGAAAAAAAACGGACACAATAAAACAAACAAACAAACAAACAAACAAACAAATAAATAAATAAATAAATAAATAAATAAATAAATATTGAATTACTAAATTAATTAATTAATTAATTAAAAAAAAAATGTGTGTACATATGTGTGCGTTTTTGAGAACCCAGGTGTCAGCATGTGTTGCTAGCCCATCACGCGCCTCCCAATAAATAGGGAACGATGTGGTCAACAACAAGGATTATTTAATGCATTTTCCACTTACAGGGTAACTGCACACTCATCTTCCCGGGGGTGAACTCTGCTCAGCTGGAGTGGGCATAAATGCTGAGAAAATTTTGTTGGATTGGGGAATGGGTGAAGACAGGACTGGGGGCTAGGGCTGAAGTTACATACAGTAAATACGACATGTTTTATAAAGCTTGGTAGGTCTGATCCCAACGGGGATCCCAAATTTAAGTGTGAACTAAAAAGCATGCGTGCTTTGATTCGTCTGTGTTTTGTTTTTTTGTTTTTTTTACAAACACACACACACACACACATTGTAGAGCAGTATGCGTGCAGGGGGCTGGTATTTCCAAGGTTATCTGCTGTGTCATCATACCTCACTAGGTTTAACTCCAAGAGTCAACAGCTCACATTTGCTTTATGTGGCTAATTGCTTCTTATTTCTCCATTTGGACACCACTGTTTGTAAAACAAAGGTATCTCACATATTGTATAATTAAATGTCACATCCCAGAGGGTCACTTTATCATTGATTGATGAACAAGCAAACAGTAAGCAAAAAAAAAAAAGTTAAAACAACAAATACATAACATAAAAAAGGAACTTCAGAAAAAGTTCTTGCAAACTACGTACAGCAAATACTTTATGTGAAACTTGAACTGGCATTTTTGACATTGTGAGAGATGTGTGTGTCTTCTTTAGACGAGATACTGGATTCATCCGTCTGTCGTTGGGCCCATAAATACTGACAACCATTCACACTTAGAATCACACCTAGTGGGAACTGAAGCTATACTGCAGGGGTGTCCAAAGTCGGTCCTCGAGGGCCGCCGTCCTGCCTGTTTTCCAGCTCTCCCAGGAGCAACGCACCTGATTCAAATCATCAGGACCATTTTGATGCTGCTTCAGAGCTGGCTGATGAGCTGATCATTTGAATCAGGTGTGTTGCTCCTGGGAGAGCTGGAAAACAGGCAGGACAGCGGTCCCCGAGGACCGACTTTGGACACCCCTGCTATACTGCGTCCATATAAGGCAAATAACCAAAACCACACCATTAGTGACTGATGTTCTCAATTTATCTATCAAACTATGAGGTGAAAACATTTGTGATGCAGTAAAATTCTGTTGTTATGAGTGCCGCTGAAGATAACATTGACTGTGACCAGCATAGACTGATAATTTAAATCTTCAAGCAAAATATATGCGCGAGCATGAACAATAAGCTTTTCGACATAATTTCAACACTGTCATTTGTTAAATGGCAATCTCTTTCAGCGTTTCAATCAGAAACTAGACTTTACAGGCAAACCTAAGCTCTGGCTGGTGACCATAACCTGCCGACATGTGATGTGTGCAAACATTTGTTGTACAGAGCTTTATGTTGGTTGGGATGCAGATGAGCATGTAATGACTTGAACTGAGGACCCAAAGACATACTCTTGAGTGAACACCTATCAATGGCTTGCACATTTTGTAGTGTAGAAAACGGGCTTTGGACAACACATACTACACTGTATCACACTTCCTTTCCTGGGGGCAGAGTGTACTAGAAGGAGGGCAACCATGCAAAACTAAATAATGCAACGGCCCAGTCACATGGTGACCTAGTAATCGGCTGCTTATAGCAAACGCTGATACCCTCGTGGGCTGCACCGTCTGACAGTGTAGTGACCAGTTGAAAAATATGTCTGCCATGAAGAACTTGCATTCATACATTTTCTATACAGGTACCACATATCCTCATGAGGATCGTGGGTGAGATTGAGCCTATCTCATCTGACTTTGGACAAGAGAGGAGAAAGAAACATGACTGATCGTCAACAATTTCAGAGCACATACAGAAAAACAATTCAGATTTTCACCCAATGATAACCGAAGCCTTCTCTTGAGTTTGATTGAAGACCTGTTCTAGAACTGATGACATTTACTGACATTTCTGTATGTGTGATTTACCACGGAGTAAGAGAAAGCCTATTAGTGGTATAAAATGATCTGAGTAAAAGTGTGAGTCAAGATCGACTGTTTGATATTAACTGCCTCACTTGACATGCTGCAAACACCACATGAGAGAAAATGCGCCACTGTCTCCAGAAAACCAAACACAACAAAGTCATTTTCAGGAGTGACAGAATCACCACACAATTCCATTCAAAAATGTTCCTCACAACTTCACCATCTGTTTTTGAATCGGTAGTATCTTGCAACTTGTGCACGCATGATGTACAGATGACCAAATGTTGTGTGTCACAAAGTAAACAACTCACAAGATTCCTGCAGACAACCTTCGAGTCCTACCCTACCTTCCGTATGAAAACTGGACGACAGGATAGTGCTCGGTGGCCGGAAGATGTACGGAAGATAACGGGAAAAACATTTCATCTTCTCCTTCTGCGAGGCTTGCCAACGGGTGTGGGATGTTTGCTCGAAGGCTCCACATGCACACTGCATCCACGAGAGCCAGCCACAGAAGAATCAGTGGGGTGCTGCCTGCGGGTCCATCGGGAGGGGAATCGCCGTGTCCATGACGCTGGGGGCTATGACAGTAATGCCTCCCCTCCTTTCTCCCTTTCTACGGGAGAGTGGAACTGCAACCGGACTTGACCCCATGTTTCATGACGTCTTCAGCAGGAAGAACGTTGTTGTGCGTGCGTGTACGTGTGTATGTGTGCGCGCGCGTGTACTTTTTAAATGTTTTGGTCATTGTTATTTTTATTGGTATTAAGATGGCACTAAATCAAACTTGATGAATCATACACAACTTATTCCTGCATTAATTTATTTTTCTTCATTGGTACGTTCTGGCTCCATCTTGTGGTGATATTTCATGTCTAAACTGAGGACAACACGATCCAACCTAAAAATAAAGCAGTGGCTTTGATAGAAGATAACTATTAGTATTACCGTGTTGCTTACCATTAATCTCTAAAAGTAAAGACACAAAATTGAAGTTTAAACGGAGTTAATCGGGAATAATGATGGATTGTGTTTAGAATTAGACTCACGTACCATCTCGCGAGATTTGAGTGTGAACTAATGCCAACGGAAGTAGTTCTTCATCCTCTTTTCCGCCGGCCATATAGCAGTACACGGCAGGGTAAGATTCGTCGGGACCATTTCACTTGCGAATCTATCCCCATCCATGTTTTAAACACGTCTAGTTTACAAAATAAAATGCCGTAGATCAATCTGCATCTTACTGCTGCCACACAAAGATATATATTGCAGCGATAATTATGAACGATGTTTGCCTTACTACGTCTGCCGCTAGTGCCTCCGTTAGCGTCCATGAATGAGCCACGTTACCAACGTTCACTGACTTGACTAAAATCTGAAAGCAAGGAACTGTATTCAACATTCGGACGAAGTAACGCTGTAATTACGCCGTCGGCGTTTCGGGTCCACTATGCGAAAGAATCAACATACCACCTTGATTATGTTGTCTATTATGCTAACATGCTAACGCTCGGAATATGAAACTATAATAGCTGCTTTTCGAAAAACTGCACGCATGCGTAGGCATTGCGCTGAACCAGAAACTCACGACGTGGTGTTGTTTTCTATTTAACTACTATTTAACATTAACTATGTTTGCGACCATTTGAACTGCATGATAGCTCCTCGTCTTGTTTAAACTATAGGAGAAGTGTCAAGTTAGGATGTGATTATCTTTTGTTTTGCAGCATCATGAAGCTGAACCGATTTGTAACATCTTCCCGCCGCAAGAACCGCAAGAGGCACTTCAATGCTCCTTCACACATCAGAAGGAAGATCATGTCCTCCCCCTTGTCCAAGGAGCTACGACAGAAGTACAACGTCAGGTCCATGCCCATCCGCAAAGATGACGAAGTCCAGGTATTGAAATCAAGCTCCAGTATTTTCAAGAAAAATACGTACTCTTGGTTTGCTTTGCCACACTCAGGTTGTCCGAGGACACTACAAAGGCCAACAAATTGGTAAAGTGGTGCAGGTGTACAGGAAGAAGTACGTCATTTACATTGAGCGGGTGCAGCGAGAAAAGGCCAACGGAACCACAGTCCACGTCGGCATCCATCCCAGCAAGGTGACCACTTTCTTTGTAAAATTTGTGTACTTGTCAAAGTGCACATGAGATAGGTGAATGTCAGTGCTTGACATTTTCTGTATTACCACTGGGAAACTAAAAGGTTGGAATTGCGATCTGAAACAATAATATTTATTAATTGAGGGTTGTATAAATAATTCACGACAGCCGCCCTTGAGTTGATTGTTTAATTGGCCTCTCACACATCATAAACTTACAATGCAGGCATTTGTAAATGACTGTATAAACATTTAAAATACATATTTTATTGGACACACCTAGTTAGTTAGTTAAAATTTTATTGTGCAGCATGACTGCCACAAACCATTACACTGGTAGCCAATAAGCATCAGTATTAGTGCTGATTAGTCCAATTTTTTGGGGGTGTGAAGTACTGTAAGCCGCGCCAGCAAGCATTTTTTTATGTATTACGGTACATGCATCCATCCATTATTCAAACTGCTCCTAGCTAGGGTCACGGACATGCTAGTACAGTACATTAAATTTTGCTCAAACTTTGCAACTTGTACCATTCGTATGGCAATGTTTATAAATGCCGGAGCAATTTAAGTTACAGGCAAGTTTCTGGCCTTAATTTTTAGGCTCTGAATATTGAGTGCAATTTAATATGGAACCAAAACCCATACACCATGCAGTGTTGTGTGGCATATTACACTTGTTTTGTATTTTTTATCTATTTATATTTTTGCTTCACAGCTAAGCATAATCAGATCTATATAAGCAGATAATGGTGTACTCCTAAAATAGGGGGCAGGGGTAACCTTGAATGCATTTATATTAGTTGGTATATTGTATCACACTAGTAGTTAATCTGGCTTGCTGTTAATGACCGCTCGCCCACCTTTCTTGATAATACTAAGCTTTTGCTTGTTTGCACTCTGGTACTTGAGGTTGGGTGACTTAGAGGAGGTCCTCTGCACTATGGAAAGTCAGACAACAGTAGCAATCTAGATGTAGCTCACTGGTGTGGCGGTAGTTCTGGCGCAGTGCAAGAAAGTTAGATGAATCTATGATGTCGACACATACATTACAATTTAATAGTGCATCCAAACCATTTTCCTTGAAGGATTAATTTCATTCAAACTGATAAATTTTTCCTGAAATTAATGAATTCCACATAATTTGATGGTTTTGTGTGTCTCAGTGGATGCCACTGCGTTTTCCCCAATTGCAGGTAAATTTTTCTTTAATGAGCAAGTACATTAAGGACATCAATGTTTGAGTTTAAAGGACAACCGACGTCTCGGGACAAGTTGTGTCCATAATTTGTAAAATAGCTTCAAATGACTTCTACTGAGCGTATTTTACAAAGATTCCAGCGCATATAGCTATATTTTACGTTTTAAGACTCATGCTGAATATTCCGGAAGTCTTGTTTTTGAGTTGGTGACGAGTCCTCACCCTACATCACTGAAGGAACGCCCCTGACTGAGAAAGGACATACCTTGCATCACCTCAATGCATTTTGCGGTACTTTGTTTGGTCTGAAAACTTCATGTTGATCCGTGTTGATGGCGAAATTAGAAGGTAAACACATAAATAATGCAATGGTGAATCGTATGTTACACCGAGGCAACTCTTTGATATTTGTTGAAAAAAAATCCAAACTGCAAAACAAAACTATTTCCGAACGGAGCTCTGCCGCCATCTGCATTTTCTGTGACACTACACGTCAGTCTTGAGCAATCAAAACGACCCAGAAAACCTTTGATCGATTGCAAACATTTATACTTTCCTCTTCAGAACTATTTGAATCATATTCATAACTGGATGCGTAACAAGAAAGCATATTCTTCGAATCTGAAGCCATTGTTTTGATTCTCGAACAAGGCAAGACGTCTTCCCGTGACTCCACGAACAAGGGGGCGGGACCTTCTGAAACTGACCACTTCCGGTTTCCAATTGAAGTACTTTTTAGACACTTTAAGTCATTTTTATTGGTGTTTTGCATTTGAATAAAAATATCATACTGCGCGTTTTGGGTATTTTCAATGCTATAAAATGTTTTTCTGATGTCAGGAAACAAAAAAAGTAACGTCGGTTGTCCTTTAGGACAACCGACATCCCCGGACAAGTTGTGTCCATAATTTGTAAAATGGCTTCAAATGACTTCTACTGAGCATATTTTAATAAGATTCCACCGCATATAGCTATATTTTACGTTTTAAGACTTGCGCTGAATATTCAGGAAGTCTTGTTTTTGAGTTGCTGACGAGTCCGTGCGTGACGTCACTAAAGGAACGCCCCTGACAAAAAAAAAGACATATTGTAGCAGTCCTCCCATCACGTCAATGTATATTGCTGTACTTGTTTGGTCTGAAAACCTAGTGTTGCACCCAAAAGCCGCCAGAAGAGGGCGTACAAGCTCCATGGAAGGAATTTACAGTAAAGTCTCGTTATATCGATATCGGATATATCGATAGTCCCGGTTATATCGATATTATTTCTATGCACGCACGGAGAAAATTACATGCAAACAGGGTCGGATATATCGATAGTCCCGGTTATATCGATATTTTTTCGGACTCCCTTGAATATCGATATAACGAGACTTTACTGGATCAGCCTGTGGAAACGGGCTGATTCATTCCTCACAGGAGCTGGTCGCCATTTTTCTGCGACGCTACATTGCAGTCCAGATGCCTCAAAATGACACAGAAGGACTTCTTTAATCGATTGCAAACATGTATGCTTTCCTCTTCAGAACTATTTGAATCATTCATAACTGGAGGTGTAACAAGAAAGCATATTCTCCGAATCTGAAGCCATTGTTTTGATTCTCAAGCAATGCAAGATGTCTTAGCGTGATGTCACAAACTGGGGGCAGGACTTTCTGAAAATGCCCAATTCGCAGCTCACTTTTTTTGCAGATTTTGGACACGAACTCATTTTTATTGGTGTTTTGCATTTGAATAAAAATATCATTCTGCGTGTTTTGGGTACTTTAGATGCTATAAAACGTTTTTCTGATATCAGTTAAGAAACAAAAAAGTGACGTTGGTTGTCCTTTAAAGTGCATCAACAATTACAGCGTAATTTTGCCTAAATTTTCTCATTGAGCAAGCAGTTTATTCAGTTGATTCATGTAATAAAGAGGGTACAGAAAGTGCTTAAGAATGAATGACTCTCTGTCTTTGTGCTGTCATATTATGTTTTTTTTTGGTTCTTTTGACTTCAAGACGGCGCCGTGAGAGTGGCTGCCTTTCCAGCAGCTCATGTATTTTGATTTTCTACTTTCATTCATCACTTTGCTGCTGTGAAATGTAAATTTCTCCACTGTGAGACTAATAAAGGCAAATCCAATCAACACTGCCCAGTTGATCCTGTTTGGGGTCATCGGAAGGTGAAAGCGTTTAGTCAGACATTGCCAGTGTTGTTTCTGTCATTAAGTTGAATCTTATTTTCAACCTTTTGCCAGTGTCAAGCAAATCAGATCGCATTTTCATCCATTGGCCAGCAGTTTGCCAACACATTAACGCAATGGGTTCTCGTAATTTAATGGCCCTCATCTATTCTGATTTCTTTGCCTTGTAGGTGGTCATCACCAGGCTAAAGTTGGACAAGGACCGCAAAAAGATCCTGGAGCGCAAGGCCAAATCTCGCGCTGATGGAAAGGAGAAGGGCAAATACAAGGAGGAGACCATTGAGAAGATGCAGGAGTAAACATCTTTTGCTATCAATAAATTGTATAAAATGGTGTAAGTTGTTGCAGTGGATTTTGTGCATACAGTATTCACAAAATATTGGGTTTTATAGCCAACTTACTTGCCAAGCAATAAAACATACATTTTATTTGTAAGCGCCTTTCAAAGCACTCCAGGACACTTCAATCACAAAGCAGGGACATCAATAAGACCACAGATAAAACTACCGGTTTCATTGTATAAATAAAAATAAGCTGATTTTCTATTTTGGGGAATGGGTGTTATGCGTTTCCAGTATGCGGTAGGGGCTTTTATGTCCAATATAGAGGTCAACGTTAATGTTGCATAGTATGGCTTTTGGGAGTCAAATTTGGTTGCTATTACTCCGGCCTATGTACAAAAGCTTCAGTGTTACTATTATACAGTATAATGATTCACATGTATACGTAGTCAGCTTGGTGCCTTGGCCAAGTTCAGCTTGAACAGTGAAGCATGAAGGTACTGAGTTGCAGGGACCCTCATTAAAGTCTTGAATTCAATCTAAAAATGAGTGACATGTTATAACTGTTCTATCATGATGGTGGACATATCACAACAGTGTTCATAGTCGACACTATTAAGACTAGATGTACGCCATTCATAGAATCACGCGAATTTAGACAGACTGGAAGATTGGAGCGTTCGCCTTAAATTTTATTTACAATGCTACAGTACAGTAGTAATCTTGAAATTGCGGGACGCAAACTGCTCCAATGTCACTTTACGCACCTTTTAAAACTCGAACAAATGTGAAAATTAAAATATTGTCTATGCATTTCATAGAATTATATCCAAGCCAAGAACATTTGAGTGAGCGTTTTTGTAAACTTTACAAAGGCAATACAAGGTAAATATATTGGCCACAAAGCGGTGTGGACATGAGTTAGACATGCGCAGTGGCACTTCCTTCTTTCGCTCGTGATATGGTCACGTGACTCACTGACTGGTTTCAAGTTTTCAGAACTTTGTTTCTTGTGATAGCCTCCCTTGTAAACTTACTGCTGCCATGGCAGAATTAACTTTTGTTATCGCCATGTCCGCGATGACCTTATTTTGGGGCATCGTGGGTGGAGTGGTACCCTGGTTTATCCCCAAAGGACCGAACAGAGGGTGAGTGTGTTCGCGTCGCCACACTAGCGCTTGCTAACTTCAATTTGACTTAACGTTTAGCATTGCGTGTGTAGTATCACAATTGAAAACGTGCAGTACTTGCTCTTTTACTGTGTATGTTATGTCGTGGTGGTTAAGCGTCTACAACAGGGGTCCCCAAACTTTTTCCTGTGAGGGCCACATCACTTTTCCCTTCTCTGATGGTGGAGCCGGTGTCAGTTTGTCACAGAAAAAGTGTGACGAGATTATTATTTTTTTTGTTTTCCAGAAAGCCACACATAACCAATAACCCTTTCCAAGTTCTCTACAGAAAAAAAGTCAGTGAACAAATAATAACACTATTAATGAAATAAATAATAACTAAATAACCCTCTCTTAAGTTCTTCACAGAAAAAAACAGGAGATAAATAACACTATTTATGAAATAAATAATAACTAAATAACTCTGGGTTCTTCATAGAAAAAAAGCCATGGAATATTAACTTTCTGTTGTGCCATGCACAATCTTAACAGATAAAAAAGTTCAGCTCAGTTGTCAGGTCAGAATATCTTTGACACATATGAGCAGTTTCTTAAAGTTCTTGTAGACACCGCTGTTTGCAGCTCTCTCTCATCAACTTCCCTGTGAAAACCACAAAGGAAGCAGGTTAAGAAAGTGAACTAAGTGATACAGCACCTACACAGCACAATACATTTCACTACCAGTATGGCTGTAAAGATGGATTTTATGACAGTAGATTATATTATGATTATATTTGTTCATGCTCAGAATGACTCATTCAAGTCAGAAAAGTGAGCTTACCCATGTATGTTCATCAGTGTGAACTGTGGGCCTGCATCTGGCTGGTGAGAAGTTGAATATCAGGTTCCATTCTAATTACAGCCAGTCTCAAGCACTGATGCAAATGTTCATTTGTCAATCTTGATCTTATCGTTGATTTCAGCAGTTTCATGCGAGAAAAGGTTTTCTCGCAGATATACGTGCTGCCAAAACTGTGGACATTTTCATTGGGTGTTTTTTGATGTTTGGATATGTGTCATTTGGGAGGGCGGCATAGAAGACAATGAGACTGTTTGAATGCGTCTTTCAGAACATCACAGTTCTGTAACTCAGGTTCAACTTCTCCGTGGTTTGATACACTTGGTCAAAAATATAATCTCCCGTTGTAGTCCCTTTGAGACTTTGGAGGGCTGCCAGCTCCTCGCATATCTCAAAGTTTGCGCTAACTCCACGAATAAAAATGAGCAGTTGCGCTTTGTCTTGCACGTCCGTGCTCTCATCCAGTACTAATGAAAAAAAGTCACATTCTTTCGTCTTCTGCTGCAGCTGGGCATATACATTACTCCCGATTTCTTCACTACATGTGGTGATTGTACTCGCCGACAGACTCGCGGCATTAAATCCATCTTTCTTCTCGGGACACACCTCCTCCACAACAGCATCCATACATTTCTTAACAAACTCTCCGTCCATGAAAGGCTTACCGCTGCTTGCTATCAGTTTGGCAACCCGAAAGCTGGCCCGAACGGATGCCTTGTTCAGCTGAGCTTGGCGTACAAATGTATTCTGCTGAGATAGTAGTCCATTTTTTAGCTTTGAGAGTTTATCTGCTCGTATTTGGCCTTGCAAAATGGGTTCGGGGCCAAACTGCGCGCACCTGAATGACTCCCCTCCACTTCCTCATATGTCACTTTCTTTTGTCGTGTCGCATTGTGACTGACTCCTCTAGCGTTCTATTGTGAGCAGGCGTGTTTATATTGTTCAATCACAATTATAAATAACATACATTGATTACATTGATTAAAATAGGAACAGATAATGATCGAAAGCGAACATTTGACTTGTAAAAGGATTTTTTTTTCTGGAGGCCAAATCGGAAAAAAATCTGATAGCGTCTTTGGTATGGTTCAGGGGGCCAGGCCAAATGTGCTGATGGGGCAGATATGTCCCGTAGGCCGTAGTTTGGTGACCGCTGGTCTCCGGGTTTTAGTAAGGGTCGGTGTTGTTAGTAACTGGAGACTCGAGATTAAGTTTGTACTGTGTATAGGCCATACTAACAGTTTATTTAGGTTGTTCCCTCTTATTGGAAGAATAAAAATAACCCCTCTCTGGAAAGCCGGTGTAACTTCCCATAAGATGTCTATTATATTAATAACTTGAGCTGTGTGTTAGGTTTTCTTTACATATTTTCTTTTCCCCACAGAGTTATAATCACAATGCTGGTGTTAACATCTGTTTGCTGCTACTTGTTGTAAGTATTATTTGGCATGTTTTGTAATTTAAACACTGATAACGCAATTCGTAGTTACTAATAATGTTTTACTTTGTCGAATAATATACATTACCTTGTGTCTTTAACAATTGCACAGATATGTTTCACTACAAACCACTTACCCCAGTCTTGGAAAAAAGTGTCCATATAAGGGTAGATATCTAATGTTTGTTGTGGAATTGTATGTTACATGCACACAATGGGGTTGTAAAAAGGCAGAGCTGAATAAAATATAAAACTTACAGCTGTTTTTTTTTTTTTTTTTTTTTAATGAGAAAAATAAGACATCCATCTATTCATTTCCAATCAAAACTGACATTGGGTACTACCCGTACTGGTCACTCAAACACATGTCGATGAACAACCGCCCACGATGATGTGGACAGTTGACAGTATAGTTTACTATTCAATTGAACTTGCATGATTTTGGAGTGGGAATGGAAGCTGCAGACCAAGTAGAAAACCTCATAAATAAAGGGGAAGAATATGGAAACTGTCAGATTCAAACATGGAGACTCAGGACAATGTAAACGGTGCTGCCGTAATATAATAAAGGTTTGTGTTGCTATATTATTTACCATCAGTGTGATTCATGCTCTTGTTACATAATCACGTGGACATAGGAGAACTACACACAGGATAGGAGAGCTATACACAGGCCAGCAATTGATTTGTGAAAGTCTACAGTTGCTGAGCACTAGTCTTCATGTGTGTTCTTTTCCTCAGCTGGTTGATAGCCATTCTGGCACAGCTGAACCCACTGTTTGGGCCATCTCTGTCCACGGATGCCATCTGGTACCTAAACTACCACTGGTCTTAAATTCTCAGGTATAACACTTTTGGAATGTCATGGCCAACATATTGGGTATGTGGTCGTAGTTATATTGCTTAGTTCTTAAAATGATGTGCTTTTTTTGCTCTGGATTCTTCTCAACACAGCATTGCTGCAACGTCAGGGACCACTTTCTCATCACTTCATGCTGTCGTCCACGGTTCTGAAATGCCTTCGACTCTCATCTGTTTGATTTCAGACAGTGATGCTCAAACCTGTGCCTCGTATAGTCTCCATAGGACCTTTCTAAAAATTAATATCCATTGAGTATGCTTTAATTTAAAACTAAGCCTTAATAATGTTTGGTTTCTGTATGTTATTATCTAAAGCTGGTGATAACATGAATAAACCTGCCATGAATGTTAAGATTTGTACATCATTTTCTGTCATTTATAAATATTCCATTACCATGATTGTTTTGTCTAGATAGAGAGTGGACTGGATATTCTCTTGATGCAGAAAGTGAAGGTAACATGCAATGTAGTGATGGGAATTCCAGCTATTTTTAGAGAGACAGTTCTTTTGGCTCAGCTCACTAAAAACCTCTTTCGGCTCCCAAACGGATCCTCAGTTTATTTTGTTGCTTAAATTAATTCACCATAAAAATATTGCAAAATTATATACAAAACAAATTACTAATGTAAAAAATACACAATATACTGTATGTTCTTACATATGTATTGCTTTATTTATAGTCTTCTAAAGTCTACAAAAAAATGTATAAAAAAAGTAAAAAGTATAAAAACAAAGAGCCATCTCAAAACAAGGCCAACAAAAATTTACAACATGTGAATATGTGTGTATATTTATAGGCTTTTAAATATTTACAAAAAAAAGTATATGAATGAGAGATTGTATTAACAAAAAGGCACGTTTCATGGCCTCCTTAAAGGACAACCGACACCTCCGGACAAGTTGCGTCCATAATTTGTAAAATGACTTCGACTGAGCGCATTTTAGAAAGATTCCACCGCATATAGCTATATTTTACTTTTTAAGACTCGCTGAATATTCAGGAAGTCTTGTTTTCGAGTTCATGACGATTCCCCATGTGACGTCACGGAGGGAAGGCCCGTGACCGAGAAAGCGACACGCAATGCATTTTGGGTACTTTTTTTTCATCTGAAAACACCGTGTTGATCGTGAAATTAGAAGAAAAATTACATAACGCGATGGTGAATCGTGTGTCGCAGCCAATTACGGTAACACGCATAAAGGTGTAAGCTTACACAAATTCCCAGCGGACAAATCAGCCCATTTCCAACAGCTTGTGCGGCATCTTGTGCATTTACTGGCCGCTTCATTGGAGTCCAGACAGCTCAAATTGATACGGAAGAACTTCTTTTATTGATTGCAAACATTTATGCTTTCCTCTTCAGAACTATTTGAATCATATTCATAACTGGATGAGTAACAAGAAAGCATCTTCTCCGGATCTGAACTATCTGAATCCATTGTTTTGATTCTGCAGCAAGGCCGTGTGTGACCAATAGTGACGTCACGAACAAGGGGCGGGACTTTCTTAATCTACCCAGTTCCAAACTCATTTTGTGGCTGTTTTGGGGCACTTTAAGTCATTTTTATTGGTGTTTTGCATTTGACTAAAAATATCAGCCTGCGTGTTTTGGGTATTTTCGATGCTATAAAACGTTTTTCTGATGTCAGGAACCAAAAAAATGGTGTCGGTTGTCCTTTAATTGTATTCATAAACACAGCGAGCCCTCGAGTGTGTGAGCGCGCGTGTGCGTGTGTTCAACCCTTCCCCGCCTTTTACCAAGGATTTTGACCGTGCGGTTTCAACCCAAGGAGTGGGAGACAAAAAGCGGCTCCCTTTTGATAGCCGGCTCCTATCGTTTCCTTGGTAGAGGCGGTTATAAGAGCTGGTTCGCGAACGACAGGAGGACAACGTTTTACATTGTCCTTCTTGCTTGCCGTACTCAGTCACGTGACATATCAACATGGCATCTCTAGATGTCCACGTCCGAATATGCGAGCAAGAAATATTAAAATATGACCTGGAAGTCAAGGCTGTCATTCAGGTGCGAAATTTGAGTTGGTGTTATTAATCGTAGTCGTGTCACAATAAGATTGGTGTGAGATATTTTCATTTCAGAGTAATTGTTTTTATGAAGTAATATTTTGCGACTGTATGATGACGATGGAGTTATAACGTGGGTGGGGGTCATTGGGCATACAAATCCGGCATTTGCAACCCCCATTATAGTTTACGTCCCACACTATTACTGTCATTAAAACAATTCGGTTCTTTTTGACACGCTGTTTCGTGTTCCGAACTGCTCTAAAGTTCAATTCACACGCCATGTAAGCAGATTCAAACTCTAACATGGTGATTAGTTTGACATATTGACTAGTAAGGAAATGTGAAGTGAGTTGTTCATTCTTGTGAAAAAGCCCATCAACCGGGTTGTGACCTCGTCCGTTCTCCTACCATTTCAAACCAAAAGGTTTGCTGCTATATTGAGTTTTGCCTGATATTGCTTGAGTCTGGTCCGAAAAAGTGCCAACATCTTGATCGTCCAGCCTGCATTATAACAAGTTCATATTCTTTCATAAATGAGTAATTTTGGCTGTTGAATGAATGAGCTGACATAATATTAATTAGTGGGTTCAGTTTTGTTCAACAAATATCTGGGTCAAAAAGTGCACGCCCCTCTGCTTTGCATCAACGGTCTATGATGTGCCTTTCTTAAGATTATTCCCACCCTAAAATAAAAATAAAAATCAATCACCCTACAAAATTGTCTGTAGCGCCAACCTTTTCATCTACGTCGCCATTTCCATAAAGGTGCTCTTGCTTGTTTCCCAAACTGTTGAACAGCGACAAATTCCTACTGAATTGGCAAATTTTCAAAATTTTTGCACATATACATTTGAATTGCTTAAACAATAATAATAATAATAAATATGATAATAACAATACGAAAATATGGTCCGTTTAAGTTTTTTGCCCCTCCAAAGTTCTCCACACGGACCTGCTAGTTAACTGTGCAGGTAAGAAAATGGAACGATGGTTGTCTGGCATTGATCAATCTCTTACTGTTATTTCATTATGAATCTTTTTCTCGTGTTCTATTATAGCATGACAGTGTATTATTTTACTTCTAACAAAATGCCATTTGTCATGTTCTACCAGGATATTAACGAGTGTAGAGGTCCTCAAAGTAAGTTGACAGAACTCAACACCGACGTGAAGAAGAGTTTTCACAATCTACGCTTGCGCATCCAAGTGAGAATTTCACAAAGCACATACTGTTTCCTTGTTCCATGTCATGATGTTTCATTGTTTTGTGGCAGGATTTAGAGCAGATGGCAATGGAGCAGGACAAAGAGTCTGACAAACAGGCCTTGATCAGTCAAGTAGAAGGGCACAGGAAACAGATGCTAAGGTAACTTTTTTGTTGAAGTGAAATATCTATGCCAGTCTATTATTCGATTACTACACAATTTTGCCACATTGCAAAAACATGAACGGGAAGTTAAATGAAGCCACTAAATTATCCAAGCGTGCATGCCGGTGTTCATGTCTGTTAGTCAATGTCACGGGTGTCCAACCCTTTTGCAAAGGGGGCCAAATTTGGTGTGTTAAAAATTTAGGGGGCCTCTGCTTGTGGGATGTTCTTGACATATAACATCATTTTAAATACATTTCATAGGACATTCACAGAATTGGAAGGCTAATTCGGTCAAAAAAGTACACGCCTGGTCGCAATCAGAACAGAAAATTAAAAAAATATATTTTACGACTAACCACTAGTCCACCAGCTTGCCCCTGTTATTATTATTATTGTTATTGTTGTTGTTTTTAATTTATTTTTAGCAAAGAGTACACGCTTGGTCGCATTCACAACAGAAAATCAAACAATGGAAGTGCAAACCTGACAATGGCCATGTTCTGAAACGACTTAAAAAAATCCTTTTCTTTTGAGCAGTAATCAGACGTCCTGGAGGAAGTCCAACCTGGCCAGCAAATTGTCAATCGACAATATGGAGAAGCAGGCGCTGCTTAATGGAGCTGATAGCGGAGCAAGACAGAGGTGAGGGGCCTCTGTGTCACTTTTAGCCAATGCATCGGAGTCGGGTTTCAGCTGGAGCACGTTGAATCTCGTACAGCGGCACCACAATCCATTTGACCGTGTTAAGTTCCAGTTTGTTGCTTGACAACACCAAATTTGTGTTACAGCAATTAATGGACTTCTAATAGGTCTTTTTATACTTCGCAGGCAGTGTTTACAGTATTATTTAAACAGTCTAGTCTGTCATATTGGTGTATAAATACATTTGGCACACTATCACAAGAGAAAAGGCTTAAAGGACAACCGACGTCTCCGGACAAGTTGTGTCCATAATTTGTAAAATTGCTTCAAATGACTTCTACTGAGCGTATTTTACAAAGATTCCACCGCATATAGCTATATTTTACGTTTTAAGACTCACGCCGAATATTCAAGAAGTCTTGTTTTTGAGTTGGTGACGATTCCTGACGTCACGTCACGGAAGGAACGCCCCTGAAAGGACACACAATGCATTTTGCGGTACTTTGTTTGGTCTGAAAACTTCGTGTTGATCCGTGTTGATGGCGCGATTAGAAGGAAAACTAAATACAGTAAAGTCTCGTTATATCGATATCGGATATATCGATAGTCCCGGTTATATCGATACTATTTCTATGCACGCACGGGGAAAATTACATGCAAACAGGGTCGGATATATCGATAGTCCCGGTTATATCGATATTTTTTCGGACTCCCTTGAATATCGATATAACGAGACTTTACTGTAATGCGATGGTGAATCGTTGTGTGTTACACCAAGACAACTATTTGATATTCGCTGACAAAAAATTCCATGAGACAAATCAGCCCATTTCCACGAAGCTTTGTTGCCATCTTCTGCATTTTTTGGGTGCTACATTTCTGTCCAGATGCCTCAAAATGACACGGAATAAATTCTTTAATCGATTGCAAACATGTATGCTTTCCTCTTCAGAACTATTTGAATCATATTCATAACTGGATGAGTAACAAGAAAGCATCTTCTCCGAATCTGAAGCCATTGTTTTGATTCTCGATCTAGGCAAGACGTCTTGGCGTGACACCATGAACAAGGGGGCGGGACCTTCTGAAACTGCCCACTTCCGGGTTCAATTTGAAGTAGTTTTTAGACACTTTAAGTCATTTTATTGGTGTTTGCATTTGACTAAAAATATCCTCCTGCGTGTTTTGGGAATTTTCGATGCTCCGCTGGGAATTTGTGTAAACTTACACCTTTATGCGTGTTACCGCAATTGGCTGCCACACAACGATTCACCATCGCATTATTTATGTAGTTATCTTTCTAATTTCGCGATCACCACGGAGTCTTCAGATGAGAAAAAGTACACAAAATGCACTGTGTCCCTGTGTGTTCCTTTAGCGACGTCACTCCGGCATCGTCATCATCTCAAAAACGACTTCACAAATATTCAGCACGAGTTTTAAAACATAAAATATGCGGTGGAATCTTTGTAAAATGCGCTCAGTAGAAGTCATTTGAAGTCATTTTACAAATTATGGATGCAACTTGTCCCGAGGTATCAGTTGTCCTTTAAGGCCATGTGATCTAGGTTTCGTGTAAATTAATGTGAAGAAGGCATAACATTTTTTTTTTCACTGTTTTTTTTTGTTCACTGTCGGATAAAAAGCAAAATGTTTACAGTTGTATCATGGTTTCTTTCTGTGAGAGCGAATCTCTTTGCAATAACATGGTGCCGTCTATACTCCGTTTTTCGTTTGTTTATCCAAATACTGGAGGGCCCTGGGTTTGTAAGGGTTCTGTTTTATTTCTTTGTTTTGCACTTATTGATGCAAAGTGTTTTTCAAACAAATCCTGCATTTACGCTCATTATGATGTTTACTGCATTGGTTGGTGTAAGTTCAAATCGTACTTTCTTTTTCATGTTGTATTATTCAGAAAGACCACCAAAGAAGGTCTGGCCCATACATCCACTGACATTACAAAAAATCTGATGAGCATCAGTCGAATGATGGCCCAACAGGTTAATCAGAGCGAGGAGACGATCACGACACTAGGTTGGATTGAGTTTCTTTGTATTTTTTTCTGCTTAATGGTGTGTATTAACTCATTCACTGCCATTCACAAATTTATTTGGGAATTGAAAATATGACATAGAGTGGCATTCCCAAAAGACGATAAAGCGCTGGCTATGGCCTCTGGCAATTTCTTTCTTTTCCACATGGGGGCAGCATTTCCCCTTTTCCATATTAACGCTTTGTTCCCGTTTCAGCTGTTGTTAAAACGCTATATAAACCAATATGTATGTATTGCATTGTATTTTGGACAGACACCCTCATTTCAAGCTCATATAATTCCAGACCAATATAATTTAGGAATCAACTCTTTTTTTCCTGATGAAAGAAGAGAGTCTGAGGTCTCTAACGCTGTATTGAATGGTTATGTAGTCCTAAAACTCAATATTCTGTGAGTCCCGGAATTCGAGTGAGAATGACAAAAACCCTGGCACTGAAGTGGACACATTTTTGCACGTCTGGCAGTGAATGAGTTAAGTATTGAATTCCTGGACATTGAGCTAGGTTTATGTTGTATTCAAATATTTGGCTCTGACGTTCTCAGCAACTTCATCCAGGACTATTCAAGAGACCAACGATGAATTTAAAACCATGACTGGGACCATTCAACTGGGGAGGAAACTCATCACCAAGTACAACCGCAGGGAACTGACTGATAAACTGCTCATCTTCCTCGCACTGGCCCTCTTTCTTGCCACAGTGCTTTACATACTCAAGAAAAGACTCTTTCCTTTCTTTTGAGGTGTACACGCCATGAAGGTATTCCAGTACTGCTCCCCAAGCGAGCACAAACAATTCCCATGTAGTACAGTATGTTGAACAAAATGCTCATCAGCTCTCAAAGAAAAAGAAAAAAAGCTTTATGTGCAATCTGTTTTATCAAGTCCTGCCAACATGAACCACTGCTGGTTCAACTTTACTTGAAAGCTAACTAAAGATTCATGAAGTACTGTATGGGAAATTAAAACAAGAATCAACCCAAATGTGATTTTTTTTGGGGGGGGGGAAATGATTCATTCAAAAAGTAACTCCCATTTTGAATCATGATGTCATCATGCAACTACTAGGAAATTTCATCCGCAATCTTCCTCGCATTGCACTGCATGGCTCACATTGCACCTGTTCCTCCTGTAAGTTGAAAAAGCACACATATCTTTGTGTCTGTGAGCGTACGTGAATGGCCGAGACAGAGCAGCACACATCCCTGTCTTTCTTCAGATAAGACCCGGAAAAGCAAACTCTGTCCTGACCGTTTTTCCCCTCTCCAATGTGGCTCGAGGGTATGGTGGAAGATATTTTTGGTGTGTGGGGATTTGTTATCTGACGTTGCCTTTTCGACACCTCGTAGGAGACCGTGTCCAGAGGAGCTGCGTGACCTCGTCGCAATAGTCTCACATTGCCGTCATTTGCGATATACTCAGATTTATTTGAGGGATAGTCACTCTATATATGGATGGTCATGATGTATCATGGAATTCTTCAATGTGGGAAGACACACAAAGAGACGACTTAGTGACATTCGCTGGCGTAAAGTGGAAGCAGTGAGTTCCCTCTTGTTTTCCAACATGTTCCAATAAAAGTTCACTGTGACAGCGCATCTGATTGTCTGAACTGTTTTTCTTACAAGATAGAACTGAGAGTGAGAAAGAAACACTCAACCAATATAGAAAAGGGCAACCTATTGGCATTTCTGAAATCAGCAGGCTTTTTTTTACAATAATTACATGACTATTTTTTAATTGAGCTTTTTTTTTATTAAAAAAAGACATTTCAATGGGGTTGTAACTTTTATTCCACCACAACTCTATAATGGCGTGTTGTATAAAAGCTGTTACATTTTTATATCATGCTCATTTAAATCTTATCCCTAATATCCAAATCTTGTGCCCTTAGGTACAATGTTTAGTTATATATTTACCAGAGCAAGGGTACTCACAATATTTCAGCATTGGAGCTACTTTTGAGATGACTAAAACAAAATTATCTGCCCATTATACTTATTGAGAAATATATTGATGTATAACCATATATGTTGCACAACGCAACATAAAAATGTACTGTACATGTTTGCCATTACCTTTGTTCACTGTGATAACTGGCAGACGAGACAAATGCATCCTTTAAAAATGTTATCGTGGAAAAAAGTCATACGCCCATTCCATCTGAAAGTGAGGCGATTTTTTTCCTTCTTACTTGGTCCAGCTCCCCCACATTTTTATACCCTAAATTACTATATTAAGAGGAAAAAAACGAGCGAAAATTTAGGATGAAACTAACAACTACCGTATAGCTTGTTAACTTTGCAACGTTCAGCGGTGTTGTTTGAGCACGCACAATGTTATAATAATGAGATGTCATCTGATTGGTTGTCCGGTGTATCAATCAACTGAAGGGATAGGGAAGTAGATGGGTTGACGTCTAGTTTTTTTTATACCAAACTACTCGACTTTATTTGTATAGCGTCAGTTCATGACAAAGTCACATCACCTTGTCATGCGACAGACCAATATAAAACTGTACCTTGAAGATCGACTGGTCGATCGCGATCGACGTATTGAGCAGAGGTGCTCAATTGCCGGCTCGACTGAGTAGAGCTATCCATTTTTGTTGTTTTAGTTTTGGGAATAAGAAAGTAAAAGTCTGTTTTTTATGAAAGTACACTGCGGGGCATGTCGTGTAAAGCCATGCACTCCTGCCCCGGCTGCAGCCATTCAACACGTTGAGTGAGTGTACACGTGGCTGACAGCAGGCTGTAAAATATGTAAACTTCTAGCAACCTTTTAACCTAATTCAAGCACATTGAATGAAGCCTCATAATAGCCACTTGAACATTTTAACTCGACACAAGCCATGTGTATAAAGGCTGAGTGAGCACGGACACTTCCTTCTTAGACCTCTGGATGGATTATTTTATCTTGACATACATGTGATATTTTTAGAGGAATTTTATAATCCACTGAGCAGAAAAAAAAAAACATACAACACCTTAAATTGGATATTACGCCCATCACAGATAGCATTGGGGCAAAATTCCGACAAAAACCAACTGCAAGGCGTTTCTATAATTTTAGTTGTCCCATTTTACTTCATTAGACGAGCATATATAGCTTTTTGTTGCTCTAACTATACGCATTCAAGTGACTTCACAGCACGACTTGCTCGACTCCACGCCACGATCAAGCTCTGCGTGTCACTTGCCTGGGAGATCGGACAACAAACCTACTACTTACAAATAAAGAGAAACATCAAACTCTTTAGGTTCACTTATTTTTTCCCTTGAATATTTACACGCAGCACGATCAAAACGTGTCAAATCGACAAGTAAACTGTTTGTGTGTTTTGTATTTAATTTGATTAATTCATCATTAAGGTTTGCTCTCATGCCACAACAATCCATCACAATATCTCGTGTCAGAAACAGGTGTCGTTAAATATCCATACAAATGAAAGAAAACGTTTTGACCAACGACTAATAATAATTATCCTATACTGCATGCCTTCGGTAGGTTCAGCCAATTACCAAGTCCTAATACCGTGTAGCGAGGTTCCACTGTTGGACGTGGGGAAGGTGGGTTGCACGTTGTTGAACTCCCCGTGCACGCCGAAGTTCACGTAATTCCCGCTCGTGGACGATGCAGTTTGCATGGCGGCTGCCGGGTAACTGCACGCATAGTTTGCGCCACAGGCGCTGTTAGTATAGCCGCTAAACTGCGGATAATTGTTATAAGCGAAGTGGTTGACGTGAGCCACGCAGTAGGGCGGGTTGCACGGAGTCGTCTCGGCCCCGACGCAAGGTTTGCCGTCCCGCACCAAAACCGGAACCGACACCCTCCTGGGGGGCGGCGGGAGGGAAACCATTTCCAGACTCTGATCCTGCCTCTGCCGCTTGCACTTGTACCTTCGGTTCTGGAACCATATTTTCACCTGCGTCGGGGTGAGCTTGAGGACCCCCGCGAGGTGGTCTCTCTCCGGTGCCGACAGGTACCTCTGTTGCTTGAAACGGCGCTCCAGCTCGTACACCTGCGCCTGGGAGAAGAGGATCCGAGGCTTACGGCGTCTACGGCCCTTCTGTTTGTTCGGGTCGTCGGGTTTCGTGACTGCTGCGGCTTCGGCATGAGGACTCAACTCCTCTGATTAGAAAGGATCACACACAAAGAAGCCGTTCGTCGATAGTCATGATAATAATACGTAATAATAAAAAAATAAACGAATAAAGAGAACGATAAAGACAAAATAAGCAGTATAGAAAGGATGGGATGGTTGGATCGATTGCTCGATAAGACATAAAATGTACGAAGCGTATACATGAACTTTTGTGATATTACCACCCATTGCCTGGATAGATGAAAAAATCATCAACTAAATGGGAAAACATAGGCAAAAAAAGTACGACAAAAGTAGAAACTCGTTTTTAAATATAATTTGTCTGCGATTTTTGGCTTTTCCTAAAAATGTATGGAATGAAATGTGTTCATGTTCACTACCAAAACCCCTAAATAATAATAATAATAATAATAATAATAATAATAATAATAATAATAATAATAATAATAATAATAATAATAATAATAATTGTTACTCTTAGCATTATGATCTAGATGTGGAAAAAAAGAGACCATGCATTATAAGTTTTAACATTAGTCCAAAAGCAGAAAAATCCACAATTTAAAGCTCCTTTCTGTGCTTTTGTCATTGGCGTTTAAAAACCCCCGTCTAGTAACACTGGAGGTATTTTTATCATTTAAAATATTTGTTGCCATCAAATGCTAATTTTGGACAGATTTCCTTTTTTTATCCTCACAGAACTGCATTTTGTAGCAAATTTGCGGAACCATTTCAGTGGTTTCCGGTTATTTTAATGTCTAAGGATCCCACTAAACATATGAAGAGGATTGCCAATGTATGTATTTTACTTATTATGGCCTTATCTTGACTTTATAGTAATGAATTGGCCTTTTTGTGAAAAGTCACCCATTCTTTTGTATTATTACCTTCCTATAGTATACAATAAACTTAAAAAAGCATCATATGTTTATATTAAGATGCGCTTTGTTTTATTTGTGCACCATATCTTTTTTTCATAATCAGAAACTCACTTTTTGCTTGTTTGTCACCGAAGAGGCCTGGCGCTCCTCCCTTCACTTCGTCCATCTGCGCGAGTGGTTTTCCGTAAACGGCCGCAGTGAATTTGGGATCTTGATGGTGGATATTCTCGTCAAACAGCGGGACCCCCGTGGACATGTCCCGAAGAGGCTCGTGCTTGAGACGGCCCAACAAGCAGCATGAGGAGGTTGTGGTGGAGGTGGTGATGGGCGTGCTGTAGCAATCCATGCGGGAAGAAAGCTCCAAAGAAGACATGAGTTCATGGCTGTGCTCCAGGTTTAATATATCCTTGACAGAGAATGGAGTGGACGTGCTGGGGCTCGGAAACATCGCCAGCAGCTATTAAACTGTCATGAGCAACCAACGAGAAGACGACAAGAATCCTTAATCGTCCCGGCAATGTTTATCCGATTAAAGTATTGCTTTGGTATACCTCGCACAGGTCCTCGGTGAAACCCTCTGTCATTTTAAACGACAAAGACGGACACCTTTTTTTCTTGGTCTCTCTCTCTCGCTCGCTCGCTCGTTTTCGTGCGTAATGACGCACGAAGAGTGTGGGAGTGGGCAAGAGGGGGGCCATGGGGAACCTTTTCAGCGTGGTCCCTGTGGTGTAATTCCAACTGACACAATTGAGCTCTGACACATGTTGGGCCCTGTGTTGTCATCCACAGCAAACGAATCGAAACGCTTTACAATAAACGGCACCACTCTACAAATCATTTATGAGGTATAGGCCTACATGCACAGGTTGATGCCATTCCAAATAAGGGTTGAAATAAATAGTCTGCCTATACAAAAGAAAACAGCGATCACAACAAGGATAGTCATTCTCCGATGGGTTTATTATTGGGGTTTTTAATTCTTGATTTTATGACGCGCAAGATTGCACTTACAACACAGAAACAGTTTGTAATGTTAACATCATCCCCCCACACACACATTAAATGGGAAGACAGAAACGTAACCAAATATTAGAGATTCCGACTAGATTGATCTATTTTCAATTAAGCGTTTCCCCCTTAATCGCATGTGTTGCTTTTAGAAATCGTAGGGTGACCGATGGATACCAGGTTTCAGTGACTTTCATTCATTTAATTGTTTGTACCGGATCGTTAATTTAGCAGCGTTTCTGATGATTTGCTTACTAAGAAACTTACATTTTGCACGAAAAAAATGATTTTTTTTTTGTAGTGAACAATTAGAATCCACAAGAGCAATCGAATTCCATATTTATGGAACGCTTCGTATATTGCTGTATCGTCATTTCAGGACGTTTACGCACGAAGTCAAAATCTGCGACAATGTTGTCAGAGGCCCAAATCAGCAACAATCTGCTGTATTTTTAGTTTTTTTTTTTATTTCATTGTTTTGCGTGCATGACCGAGAAATTCAAATAGTGTGATTATGACTTCCAGGGGGAACTTGATTGACACTGTGGCGTTCCGACATCTCTACGTATGACTTAATCGAAAGATGGGGTTCCAATCTAAATGCAGAACCACATTCCAAACATACGACGCCTTACCTAAATAAAACAGATCATTGTGGAATATATGCCGGAAAATGCGAAAGAATATTTTGATCACAGTTTTATTTGTGAATATTCAGTTGTGACTCAATGGAAGTACAGTTACATATGTTTCGAATAAACAATGACGGGATTGATTGATGAAAAGTACAAATTCAATTTTGTTAGTTAGATTTTGTTTTAATCAAATTAAAAAAATATCACATAGCATTTTATTGATCAGATTAGTACAGTTCTGCACATTTCACTGTCTAATGACCTAATCTAGATTTAGCTCAACAATATAATTTAATTTGGTTTGGTTACAGAATTGTAATGATGGTTTTATCGTTATTCATTTTAGCCCACGCCTGTAAAACCGCTGTTTTACCTTTGAAGCGCTTATTTTTGCATAGGTGACCAAAAGTCTTCTTTTGCTCTAAGGATCGAAAAGGAATCAAAGTATGGCATACATTTTGTGCTTTCATACACATTATTGGTATAGAATATAATATATTTGCATCGACTGTGGCTCGCGTTAATGAGACAAATTAAGTTGAATGTGCCTGCACACTTTGGGTGTCATCTTGTCGCTCATCATGGACGAGGAAATGGGGCAGCCAAGAGGTCAAGAAATCAAGCAGACAAAAGGTTTGAACACGGAACCTGAAACCAGGAGCTACACACTTTGCTGTCTGCCTCCGAGAGATGCTGGAGCCGCTGTCGAGCTTATCTGGACGTGATAACAGACGACAACAAACCTGGAGAACCCCCCCTCCCCCCAACACACAAACACGCCCGCACACGCCCCCCCCCCCCCACACACACACACAAATCCACCTTCACCCACCCACGCTGCCGGCCCAGTTATCCCGCAAGTGTTATACATGTGACACCCACAACCTCAACCATCCAATCAGCCTTCCATTCATTTGCCTTTTGCTTGCTTTAAACTTGGGGTTGGACAAAATGGTTACGATGATCAGTGTCCTTGAAAATAGACACGGTGTAACTGGCGCCAATATTGAGTGATTGGTTGCCCTGACAACACAAATATTTTTTTGGGGGTGTTGTTGTTTTGTAAAGGTGTTTTATGTTTCTATGTGAACCTTCATGTTTGTTTGTTTTTTTCTAAAAATCCTCCCCAATATTTTATTTGGAATATTTTGTCTTTAATCACTTCCGGTTCAGTGTCACGTGTTTCGATGTGCCAGAGAAATCACCAGAGATAAAAACAGACGCAGAGATATTTCGAGAGAGACAGAACGATAAAGTCTGTTCCTCGTCATTGCAGTTTACCTACTTTCGGTTAACAAGGTGCACACGATACGTTATGAATTTGCTTATTTACTGTAAGTCTTGTCGAACAGATTGTAGTAATATCGATTGTTGTTTACAATTTCCTTTAGTTTTTACGGTGTTCCACAATAAACGGTTTGGACATCAATACTAGGCATCGTCCTTGACAGGGGTAGATACATACAGTAATTAGTTAAATATAGAGCCCTCCTCCCTACCCATCGAAAAAAAAGATTTAAAAAATGAGAAAAAGAAATAGCAATGTGAACTACCACATTAAGATACAGTGGTTATGAATTACTTTCCCCTCTGGTTATTATTAAAATATTAATCTTTTATTTCGTATTACCACAGTAACGTGGTTTGATTAAAAGGTAAAGGCGCCCAGTCACCATTTTGTTAACTTCGCGGTGGAAAAAAACGATTCGATTCAAATATTTAATTTAAAATGGTTTACCCCCACTTTTTTGTATAACAAAGGTAATGCAATTACTCTGTAATGAGTTTGTTCGTAAATTCACCAAATACATTCAACAAAAAGTCCAACAAAAAGATGTGTAAATCGTACGTGTAGTTGTTCCTCTGTATGCGTGTGTGGGTGCTTGTGTGTACGAATCTGGCTGCTTAATGCGAGGGGAGACTGTGCCAGGAGACAGACAGCATTATCGTTTGTTTTATCTGCGGCGTTTAGCGCAGCCACGGGCTAAATGGGTCCCCCTGGCTCCGACTTGGACTGTGTTTATAGTTTTAAAGACTATTTGTGCGCCTCTACGGCTGATGAATGGACGTGGAATCCTTCCGAGGCGCACTGAGAGTCAACACTGTCCTAATAATTGGCCCAATAACGTAAACCCGAGACATGGTCCACATTTTCGCTCGTCAAAAGTGCCAAACTCGCTGCAAGCATCCCTTCGAGACTTGCACAAAATGAAATATTTAGTTTTGAGCTGCCTTGTAAACTGTTGGAGCGACTGTAAATTGAACGTCTGGCTTGTGTTTGGTTTCCCCAATGTTTCGTCCCCTTTGACCTGTCTTTCTGCAGCACATCCCCGGCCCTGATAAAGATGCAGATAAGCTTGCTTAAAAACTTCCGCTGCTCCAATGCGTGGGTATTTTAAAACGGGCGTGTGTCGGTGTGACGTGTGTGTGTGTGTGTGTGTGTGTGTGTGTGTGTGTGTGTGTGTGTGTGTGTGTGTGTGTGTGTGTGTGTGTGTGTGTGTGTGTGTGTGTGTGTGTGTGTGTGTGTGCAAGTGTCCGTGTGTGCGTGTGTATACACGTGTGTCATTTACTCGTAAACATACATATTACATATTATTTCTGCTGGTAAATAATAGTAATGCGAGTGTATTGTCTTTGCAGGGAATTTGTAAAAAAAGAACTATGTTACCCAAAAATGTTAGTTTCACTTACCTTACTAGCCTGTATGTATCAACAGTATATGTCACGGTTTGCAAGGTGGTGATGGCAGTTGTGGATCCCAAAAAGCAGGCGGGAGGGAGCAGCAGGTTGTATTTGAGAAGTTGTATTAAAATAAAGTCAACAGGAACAAAATCTAAAACGTTAAAATCATTTGAACAGAACAATACAAAGTATCAAAAGAAAAACCAAGAGTAAAAGTCTGCCAATATGAAACAAACATGCACAGCATACAATGCATTAACAGTGCATACAATTGAATACAAAGCATACAGAGACATTATCAACATACATCATGCATATAACAATGACCCGACAGCGAATGGTCGTGTCGGGAGTCCTTTTGAGTGTCACTGATTGTAACGACCAGCTCCTGCGAGGCAGCAGGCAGGGCTGACAGCGTTATCCGGTTATAGCCAATCCGAACGTGGCAGTCTTTGGTCGCCAACCAGATCATGACAGTATACATACTTGCAAAACTGGCCCCCGAGTCAATCCATGATAGTGTACAAGAAAACTGTTTTACCTGAGGTGGAAAGAAGATCAATTGGTTGGGCAGAGGTCCTAATCCAACCACAGAATCAGAATCAGAATCAGAAAACCATTCATCGTCCCACAATGGGGAAATTTGCAGTCCACAGCAGCCATTTGTAAGGGGTTGTGGTAGGGGGGGCAGTGGTAGGAGGCGGGGTCGGTGGGGTTGAAGGACTAAAAAAAACAAGATATTCTAAGCATAGTAAAAATGTCAGCAGACTGAGATGTATACTGTACATGTGCAAAAATGTTGAATAAAAACTGTACATAGTGCAAGTATCAAGAGTCCAGTTTTTTTGCACAGGAATGCAAATGCATACATGCGCATGCACACATTTAAAATTCAGGCTTAAAGGACAACCGACGTCTCCGCACAAGTTGTGTCCATAATTTATAAAATGGCTTCAAATGACTTCTACTGAGCGTATTTTACAAAAATTCCACCGCATATAGCTATATTTTACATTTTAAGATTCATGCTGAATATTCCTGTCACATCCACTCGAGGCGTGGTGACAGGACTCAAGGGACAACGGAACGAGGTAAGGGTAGGATCCGAAATACACAGCGAGACAGATTTCCAACAAAAGTGTCTTTACTGAGACACGCACAAAAATAACAGACAGGTGGAATGACATAGAATAGCGATAACTGGAAAGACCTGGTGGCGAGGTAGTAGCGGGGAACTCCCTAGAATACTCCGACAGGGACAGTAAGGTAGGAGTGGCTTTTATAGCCCGAAGGCACAATCAAGGGGATCGAAAACTGGTGCGGGAGTCGGGTGAGTCAGGAATGGAGGGCCGTCTCCAAGGAGCAGCGGAGGAGGAGACAGGAGGGGAGGGGCGCGCTCTGGACGGCGACGACGATGTGACAATTCCGGAAGTCTTGTTTTTGAGTTGGTGACGAGTCCGTACGTGACATCACCGAAGGAACGCCCCTGACCGAAAAAAAGGACACATTGTAGCAGTCCTTCCATCACGTCAATGCTTGTTTGGTCTGAAAACCTCGTGTTGCACCAGAAAGAGCCAGAAGAGGGCGTCCAAGCTCCATGTAAGGAATTTATCAGCCTGTGGAAACGCGCTAATTTAAACTAAAGTCTTTTGCTGGTAGTTTCGGCCCTATATATATCCCTCGTGTCCTGACGTGGCAATGCTAGACTCTGCTATGATTGGTCCATGCTCTCAGGTTGGGGGGAGCAGAGGACTACTCCCTGCGGCTACACTGATTACTTCTATTGTCTTGGCTGATAACTTTTATTGTCCTGCCTGAGTATGAGGTCTACGACTGGCCTGATTGCATCATTTTCTCTGGTATCACCTCATCAGCATAACTAAGCCTATGTTGCCTAAGAAGTCTGTTGTACGAACGATCCAAATTGAACCACAACAAATTCATGGTTGTGCTATGGGCTCACCAGTTTCACCCATAGTGGCTAATCTGTACATGGAAGAGATGGAGAAACAGGCCCTCACATCTTTCCCAGGGACAAAACCTAGGCACTGGTTTAGATATGTGGATGACACTTTCGTCATAATTAAAAAACAAGAAATTCAATTCTTCACACATCACCTCAACTCGGTAGACATCAATATTAAATTTTCTCGCAAGGGCATTAAATAGAACCAACTAGCCTTTTTGGATTGTAAAATAATTATAAAAGAGGACAGAGCGCGAAAACCAGAAGTCTTTAGGAAGGCCACGCTCACTGACCGATACTTACTTTTCGAATCTCACCACCCTCTACAACAGTGATTTTCAACCACTGTGCCGCGCACACTAGTGTGCCGTGAGGGATCGTCAGGTGTGCCGTGAGAAACTATCCAATGCCCCTTTTTCAAATTTAAAATTTTGCAAACATTTATTAATCATTTTCTGCCAATATTATGTCAATGTCCTGTGTCCGTGCTGAAAAACTGGTAGGGTAATTTAATATTCGTCCGTGTGGCGGCACGTCACTGATTGCCTCTTTCCTGCGAGATGGTTAGTGGTGTGCCGCAAAAAAATTCCAATGTAAAAAATGTGCCCTGGTTCAAAAACGGTTTAAAAACACTGCTCTACAACACAAACTAGGAGTTATCAGAGCCCTCCAGCATAGGGCTTAACTAATACCAACAAGCGTCGAAGGTAGAGAAAAGGGGCTCCGTAATATGTTCACACATGGCTTGTAAATTAACAGTTAAACCAAAGTTAACAAGAACAAAAGATACATGTAATTTAAATTTAAAACTGTCATGATTTTGTTCATATGTGTCTCTGGAAGGTGACAAGGGAGGACCTTCTCTCCAGTGTGCACACCTGCCTGCAATGTTCATATCAATGAGCCATGTATTTAAAGACTGCCAAGCGGCCGTTCCTCACCTTGCCCACAATTTTGTCTCCAAGAAGGAAATTCTTCAGACGATCTCTCTTGTCCACGCCGCATTTTTTCTCGCCTCGTTTTTGCATTCGTCATAGTAAGTATTTTTTTTTAAGTCTCGGTTATGTATCCTTTGGGTTTTGACTATATTCTTGTGTTATCATGACGAGCTATTTTTGTTTAAAAATTTCCTGCCCTGTGTTTTTGGTAAGTGTTATGTTTTTGGGCTAGTCTAACTAGCTTCATTAGTACAATGCCAATTTGGTTAAAAAAACAAGATTGCCTATTAATAACGTGGGAATATCCCTTAGAATTCTTCTCAAAATTAATGAATTGAATCAATTATTATCAATAGCAATTAGAAAATATTTTCATAGCACCTCTGTCATTGTGGGTACGCTTCACAGCGACGACATAATTTTACAATTGGGAGGTATTGTATTTTCCGTACCTTTATCATGCATAAAGTGCAGGGAGTTGAATTTCTGTTTGCGGAATATGATCATTGCATACTTGGGCGGAAACTCTCTATCTCCCTGATTTATATTCAAATGAGGTATGCTGGTAGGATTTGGCCGTGAAAATCTTACGTTCCATCCCATAATGTTGCACAATGGAAGTGTCATGTTATATGCACTTTCACCGATGCAAAGTCAAAATAGTAAAATAAAGATAGCCCCACATAAGATTAATGGCATGTTTGTCAGAGATGTAGGAGTTGGAAAGCACATAGTCTCATATGGCCCCCCTCTTTCAAATTCCCTGATTATTTGTCACCGGGAAAATATCCTTCAGCACCCAATTCTCCCAGGCCTCCACAGACATCAGCGGAGGGTGCTCCCTGATTTATGACGGGGGCCCAGATTTTGTAGCCATGCCCCTGTCCTGTAGGCAAAGATTCATGTCATATTAGTCATAAGATTTCATTGCTTGGGAAAGTGTTGCAAGCAGTGGAGGGTAGTTGTTTTTCTTTTCCATCCGTTTTAAAAATTATTTAGCTATAAAGCTGGAATATTCTGACGAGAGCCTGAGCACCCCCTAGAGTTCATAACCTCGATTCACACCTGTCGTGTTATGGTAAAGTTCATCCGCAAGTCAGCCTGGTGTAACATGCATCCCAATGTATGACTGTAATTTGAAGCATCCACTGATCTGGAGTCACGTTATAAGAGAAATGGACGGCGACAGCTATGTCAAGTGCCATCTGTCTGTGCATCATTTGCTTTGTGTGGGATGCAGACGGCAGCATTGGCTGCTTTCCACACACTTGCCAGGTCACGGCCGGAGTTTGGCAAGACTTCACACAGGACTCAATTGAGTTGAAGGTGTTCTTTGGTGCCCTTTGGGGAGCAGACAGGATGACTTTCGGCCTGCATCTGCTTTAGTTTTGTCTACGTCCTTCTGCAGTTGACATTCGAGGTTAGTAGTAGGATACCGCACTGTAGATTATGAGCTGCTGAATGGACTTCAAGGGAGAATTTGTACAACTGTTGACGTATGGAGACAGGATATGCAATGGGGATTTATAACTAAAGTGAATTGTCCAATAGGTCATACAAAATAACCATTTTCGGTCAAATATGTGTCAAACTCATTTTTGTCGTGGGTCACATTGAAGCGACTGTTTTCCTTGGCGGGATGTTATGATTGTGAAAGCAATCTATGAAGTCAAGAATAACAATAGAGCATCTCTCTTATTTATTGCATTTGAAGCGTTAAACTTTGGTCCAGATTTCATCTATCATGGTGAAAGTTGATATGTTTGATTTTCTTTTGGGGGCCACATAAAATGATGTGGGCGGGCCAGATTTGACCTTGGGTTTAACACCTGTGTTCTATCGGAAGCAAGATGATTTTTCCTCTGAATATGTGATGTTTTCAGTGATGGCAAATGAATCAAATAGGGTGCGAGTGCTTTGCTGCTGTCACGGTTTGCGAGTTGGTGATGGTTGTGGATCCCAAATAAGCAGGCAGGAGGGAGCAGCAGGTTGTATTTGACAAATTGTATTAAAATAAAGTCAGCAGGAACAAAATCTAAAACATCAAAGTCATCTGAACAGAAAAGTACAAAGTATCAAAGAAAACCATGAGTAAAAATCTGCCAAGATGGAACAAACCTGACAGGGTGAAGCAAACATACAATGACCCGACACCGAATGGTTGTGCCGGGAGTCCTTTGAACTGCCACCGATTGGAACAACAAACACCTGTGCAGCTGCAGGCAGGGCCGACAGCGCTATCCGTTGGTCGCCAAACAGAACATGACAGTCTGCCACTGATTGGAACGACCAACACCTGTGCAGGTGCAGGCGAGGCCGACAGCGCCACCCATTGGTCGCCAACCAGATCGTGAAAGCTGCTCTATGTGGTGGTGACCATGTGGTTTTCATGGTAGACAAAACACACACACACACACACACACACACACACACACACACACACACACACACACACACACACACACACACACACACACACACACACACACACACACACACACATAACACACATATAGAAAAACATCGGCAATAACAAAACATGTATTTTTGTGTTATCATTTCACATTTGCGTTTCAGATGAAGTCAGGACAAGATAAAAACTTTGAACTACCTATAAAGGACAACCGACGTCTCCGGACAAGTTGTGTCCATAATTTGTAAAATGGCTTCAAATGACTTCTACTGAGCGTATTTTACAAAGATTCCACCGCATATATCTATATTTTATGTTTTAAGACTTGCACTGAATATTCCGGAAGTCTTGTTTTTGAGTTGGTGACGAGTCCGTACGTGACGTCACTGAAGGAACGGCCCTGACCGAAAAAAGGACACATTGTAGCATTCCTTCCATCATGTCAATGCATTTTGCTGTGCTTGTTTAGTCTGAAAACGTCATGTGTCACCAAAAAGAGCCAGAAGAGGGCTCCATGTAAGGAATTTATCAGCCTGTGGAAACTGGCTGATTAATTCCTCATAGGAGCTCGGTCGCCATTTTCTGCCTCTTTTTTGGTGATCCATTTCTCCCCAATGTTGCCTCAAGATGGCACTGAATACATTCTTTAATCGTTGGCAAACATGTATGCTTTCCTCTTCAGAACTATTTGAATCATATTCATAACTGGATGTGTAACAAGAAGGCATTGTCTCCGAATCTGGTGTTTTGCATTTGAATTAAAATATCATACTTCATGTTTTGGGTATTTTAGATGCTATAAAACGTTTTTCTGATGTCAGTTAGGAAACAAAAAAGTGATGTCGGTTGTCCTTTAATATTATGCATCAGTTTGGATGGAAAAATATTCACCAAAATTTCCACACCTTCGATTTTATGAATCAATACACACTTTGGATGGAAAAATATTCACCAAAATTTCCACATTCTGAAAAAACGCACCATAGGTTATTTGAATAATATAAATCCCAGATGTCAAACTCACTTGTGTTGTGAGCCACTTATATCTTCCCTCTGAAGGCCGTTATGGCAGTGAAACCAAATATAGTAAAAGTTTTATTGTCTTACAGTGAGACCTCAACTTACGAACTTAATTGGTTCCCAGACAGAGTGTGCAAGGGGAAAAGTGTGTATCTAAAAAAAAATTCCCATAGGAAACCATTACAATGGGAATAATCCGTTCCCGAGATTCCATAAAATATACTTTTCAACTAAATAAGCCTTAAAACTACACACAACATACCTTATTCTATGTATAATAAATTTGCTATTGTATTGTAATGAAAAAAAATACACTGCATTGTATCATAAAGTCACTTTATTTACATTTGTGATGGTCATTGATGGCTTGATGGAATGGTGTTCGAGGTCGTAGGTCAAAGGGAATTGCTGTTTGGAAAGAGCCACATTACATGAGGACTGCAATTAAAGAAATAAACTGTGCTGTAAAATAAAGTTTTATTTACCTTTTTGATGGTCGTTGATGGCTTATGGAAGGAAAGTCACCTTCCATGAGGACTGTTGGTAACTTAACCTCTGGTGTGGCTTCTCTTCTTTTTTCTTTGGAGACTCCTCATCATTTTTGCTGATTAAAAACCTCTTATTTGACACCTGTTGCTTTCTGACTTGTAAGGTCTTACGAAGCTGAGGCATCACATTATCGTTCATCATGTTGATGATTGTCATAGCCACAGTCTTTTCTGGATGGAACTGTTCGGTAAAAGCCTGGACATCATTCCACTTTGCCAACATTGCCTTTATGAGCTCACTTGATGCTGCAGCCATCTTCTCCTCAGATGTTCTCGAACCATCAGTTACTGGCTTTAAAAATCCTCAATTAGCGCCGAACTTCCAGGTTGGCGCATGGCGATATCGGCGTGAATTAGCTGCGCTTTCTCGCATAAAATAGCTTTACTTACGCTGTCGCCGGATAGCTGCTTTTTGTTAATCCAAATTAACAGAAGTTTTTCAACTTCTTCGATTGCCCGAGACCGTCGCTTTGAGAGAACGGAAACACCTTTTGCAACAGACGCACCTTTGATCGCTTTTCTGTTACGGAGAATGGTAGCAATGGTCGACTTAGCATAGCCGTGCGCGGCCACTAAATAACACAAACGCACAACTCGTTCGTGTTTTTCAATTATCTCCTTCTCAGTTGTTGAGGTCTCACTGTATTGTATGATTACTTGTCCAAAGCAGTTAGGGATGTTCCATGCCTACTGTCCAAAGATAGCAAGGATAGGCTCCACCATGGCTCGATAGAATAAGCGACTTGGATAATGGAGGGTTGTCACATTATTGATTGTCTATAATTGTTTTTTAGGAAAAAAAGATGAATGGCCCTGGAAATGAAATTTCCAGGGCCAGATTTCTTTTTTTTTAACTTTTAGTCAAGATTGCTTTTGGCATTCTCTACACCACAACTGCACTTCCTTTCTTAGTTTTGTCCACAGAGCATAGTAGTTTGCACAGTGCACGTTAAAAAAAATGTTTTTTTCTGTTTGGTTACCCGCCTTTTCATTTTTGTCTCTCGGGTGCAGTAGTTAGAGCGTCAACCTCTCAGTGCAAAGGTCGCAGTTTCAATCCTCGTTCCAGCCTCCCTGTGTGGAGTTCTCCCTGACCCTGCTTAGTTTTTTCCTGGGTACTGAAAAACATGCATGGCAGGCCGATTAAACACTCTAAATTGTCCCTAGGTGAGAATGTGACCCGCAACGTGTGAGGATGAATGGATGGGAAATGAATGAAGGAATAAATGATAATTACTACATAATTTTAAAACAGTAAAACGATGTACACATCTCAACCACAAGAGGGCAGCGGCACATTATAGTATGTTAAAGGAAATGCAGCGAAATGTAAATTCATATAATCATCCCCAAATTTGTGTGGATTAGGAAAAAAAAAACTGTTCGTGGATAGTATATGATGTTATGCACCATTTACACACATAGATTCATAACCAACTTATACTTGGAAATTCATGAAATTGACCCAGAATCAAAGTAAAAGAGGTGACATCACTACGTCTAGTGGCGAGCACATCTGCCTCATTTTGGTAAAACTTCCGGTTTCCACCGTGATCTCTGGTTTCCTGCCACATTTCAAAACATGCGTTAGCTTCTTTAGGACTCTAAATTGTCCGCAGGTAACAAGGGCAGGGAAAAAAAAAATACTGTAATGTATTATAATTACACTTAGATCAGTGAGATGATCAATACCTGACGTTTTCTTTGGGTATATCCGCCATCGTTGAAGAAACATTTTTATATGTTCCTTTACTTCAATATTTAATGTAACACGGCGTCTTTCAACCACAACACCTGCCGTTGACTCTCCTCTTTTCTTCTTGATGTCGGTGGAAAGGTAAGTAATTTTACAGCTGGAAAAAAAACATTTGCTTCCATTTAAAAGGCTACATATTTCATCCCCCCTCTCTCTCTGCCTCACTCTCTCTCTTTCTCTCCCCCTTTCACCCTTTCAACTGATCATTAAGTCATTCACTGCCAGACATGTGCCCGAATGTGGTCACTCCAGTGCCAGTTTTTGTCATTGTAACCCGAATTCCAGGACGACAAGAATATTGAGTTTTAGGACTACATAAACATTCAATGCAATGTAAGAAACCTTAGACTCTCTTCTTGTTAGCAAAGTGCTAACATGGAAAAAAGGAAATGCTGTCCCTTGCGGAAGGGAAATACTTTGCCAGAGGTCTGGCCAGAGTTCTATCGGCACCCAAGCAAGAAAAATCAAAACCCGAACTAATTTGGTAATGGTGCTTTATGTAATATTTTCAATTCCCGGATAAATTCATGAATGTCAGCGAATGAATTAAAATGACATCCAGTTTACCAACAAATGAGGTAGATGCACCGATAAAGGGGCAAACACGAGGCTTGATTAGCAGTCACATATAGTTCATAGGGCCATAGAGCTATGGTGTATGTATACGTTTGGTCAGAGATGGGCCCCTTGGTTTCCATCAAGTCTGAAGTCTCCACACAAACACAAATACACTGTTAACTGTTCCACACCAATTTTCACCACTTTTTAATTGGGTGGCAACCTCGAGTATTTAGAACATCGAACACGGACGGTGTCGTCATCTTGGCAAACAGACTGTCTCTCACAGAATCAAGTCTGTTCCAGCCCATTCTTCCCATGCTTTGACAGCCAGGGACACTCACAGCGTTGACACTCAGCAAGATGTGAGTGGAGCATAACTTGGCGGACTCCTCATAAACAGAAAAAAAGCAACAAAAAGGGATAGACATTCTCAAAGCTAAATAAATTGAGAAGTACTTGTTCACAACTTGGCCTTGTTATTTGGAAGTAGCACACTAAGTGATCATTTGGAGAGTGTCGATCTTATAATCAAAAATAAAACCATATTTTTAATGACTTGGATGAAAAGTCAGTACTTAGACATAACAAAACTCAATTTTTATTGGACTTGCTTTTTCAGCTCTTTTATTGCAGTCACCATCACTTGATGCTTGTATGTCACGCTTGCTGCTGAGATTTTTTGCTACGAGTAAGTGAAAAGCATGCCTTATTGCAGGGATCACGCATTTATTGAGGCGGTGGCGGAAAGTGAGAGTTACTTTTTGCATACTGATTAAGTGACAGGTTACCCGGTTTAATGCAAACCTTTGAAAATACACATCTCAAATTAGTCTTATTATGATTGCTAAGTATTTCCTGTACGTGAAGGAAAACATTGTACTTTTCCAAAATAAACAGGAACAGATAAACAGCAAGTTGTGACACTTTATTTTCATTCTTTGCAATAAATCTCTTGTGATGAACACATTTGAAAATGATCACTTTGCAACATTTTTCGAAAACCTCAATGTCCCTAAACTTCCAGGCTATTTTTAGAACACCTCCACAGTCTTTGAGGGAGCAACACAATTGTGCTCCCTGATTTTTAATAAAAGTCCATATATGAATCACTGATTTCAAATATATTTAGTTTGCTTTTATCCAAATGGTGTACTTCTTGATTTAATCAAATTCTTCTTTTCCTTTCGGCTTTTCCCTTCAGGGGTCGCCACAGCGAATCAATGTCCTCCATCTATCCCGGTTTTGTGCATCCTCTTCTCTCAAACCAGCTACCTTCATGTCCTCTTTGACCACATCCATAAACCTCCTCTTCGGTCTTCCTCTCGGTCTCCTGCCTGGCAGTTCAAGGCTCAGCATCCTTCTCCGATATAGTCACTCTCTCTCCTCTGGACCTGTCCAAACCATCTCAGTCTGGCCTCTCTGACTTTCTCTCCAAAGCCTCTAATATGAGTTGTCCCTCTAATGTACTCATTCCTGATCCTATGCAACCTGGTCATTCCCAAAGAAAACCTCAACATCTTCAGCTCTGCTACCTCCAGCTCTGCTTCCTGTCTTTTCTTCAGTGGCACTGTCTCCAGTCCAAACATCATGGCTGGTCTCACCACCGTTTCTATACACTTTTCCTTTCATACTAGCTGAAACCCTTCTATCACACATCAATAAAGTCTGCTTGAAGTAAACAAGTGTATTTACTAGACAGATGTCCTCGTACACACACACACACTCACTCACGCACACAGGCATTTACAACTTGGTCTTAGTCAAATTCGCAAGCTTCCTGGAGCTCCATGGCCTCATAATACTTCCAGGCCAGCTTATGAAATGCACCCAGGGCCAGGGAACAAAATCCTCTCTGTGGTATCTGTCAGCGAAGGCAGCCCCATGTTGACAGATGGGCACAGCATTCCTGCAGCCGGGGCCATGCCAGCGCGCTACCAGCAGCTATGGAGAGGCTCTAGCATTTCTTTACACCTATGTGCTTCATTTCTGTGACAACCTGGAGGCACATACAACATGAGTTATATTGCCCAAATGGTTCTTCAAATTGGCACTTTGAGCAGTGATTGGTAAGGAATGAATACGCTCTCGATGGGCCAGACGTGTCAGATTGAATTCAGTCTGCCGTAACAGTGAATGGCAGCTTTGTCATCTTCATACCTCCTTGTCAGGATCGTTTCATGCAAACAAATCAAATGGTCGCGAGACGTAAACACATGGTCCCACGCAGCAGCCATCTAAAAATGCAAAACATTTACAACCACTTGCATAATCGGAAGAAGCAATAAAAGAAGCTGCATAACAAATGTATATACAGTGTGCGTGCGTGTGTGTGTGTGTGTATATATATATATATATATATATATATATATATATATATATATATATATATATATATATATATATATATATATATATATATATATATATATATATAAGAAGAAGACTTCAAGCAGACTTTATAGAGCTTCTGAGCAACAAATGCCGAGCTGTGTTGCGTGCTCATCTCGCTCTCACACCTTCTTCACGTCTTTACTCTGCTCCCATCGCTCCAATACTTATCATGAATGGTTTTCTCTATGCGGGGGCATATATATATATATATATATATATATATATATATATATATGTCATCAATGACGTCACCGCTCATCTCTACTTAGTATTTGAACGGTAAATTCAGCTATTTTGAAAAACATCCTAAAACGGTGAAGTTAAATGGACAAGAACTTTAAAGTACAAATCACTAAATACATCTAAGTTTAATTTTTTTTTTTTATTTGATATTTCCATGACGGCTTTCCATGATGACAGGTGACTGCCTCCACTGACTGCACGTCACTGATATATATATATATATATATATATATATATATATATATATATATATATATATATATATATATATATATATATATATATATATATATATATATATATATATATATATATGCCCGGTGGTGGCCAATGCACGGAGGGTTCCATCCCAAGTCCAGCACCGTCAGACTGTACACAAGGACCGTACCGTAAGGAAGGAGGCCGGGGACGAGTGAGTGTGGGAGCCAATGTCCAGGATGAAACATCCAAGCTCCATGAATACATCAAAGAGAAGGCTCCAGCGGATGATGTACTCAGAGAATGTCTCAGACAATGGGGAACAGAGGATGAGGTGCTGGAAGAGGGACAATCATGGGAGGAAAAGCCCCTACATGGGATGTACCACCGAACCATAACTGAAGTGGCTGATCTCAAGAAGTCCTATCAGTGGCTAGAGAGTGCTGGCCTAAAGGACAGCACAGAGGCACTCATCCTGGCTGCTCAAGAGCAGGCCCTGAACACCAGAGCCATAGAGGCAGGGATATACCACACCAGGAAAGACCCAAGGTGTAGGTTGTGCAAAGAGGCACCTGAGACAATCCAACACATAACTGCAGGGTGTAAGATGCTGGCAGGGAAAGCCTACATGGAGCGCCATAACCAGGTGGCTGGGACTTCCAGATACAGACTGACAAGATGGTAATGGCCAACCAGATATCATGGTCATAGATAAAGGGCAAAGGAAAGCCGTTGTCGTGGATGTAGCGGTCCCGAGTGATGGAAACATCAGAAAGAAGGAACAAGAGAAAATCGAGAAATACCAAGGGCTCAGAGAGGAGCTGGAGAGAGCCTGGAAGGTAAAGGTGACAGTCGTGCCTGTGGTGGTCGGACCACTCGGGGCAGTGACCCCCAAACTAGACGAGTGGTTGCAACAGATCCCGGGAACAACATCAGATATCTCGGTCCAGAAAAGCGCACTGCTAGGAACAGCACGGATACTGCGCAGAACCCTCAAGCTTCCTGGCCTCTGGTAGAGGACCCGAGCTAAAATGGGGGAAGACACCACCCATGGTGGGTGAGACGAGGATTTTTATATATATATATATATATATATAATCATAAAAGACTAGAAATTTGCCGGGAAATAAAAATAGTATCGTAATAAGCAGTACTATCGATATAACGAGACTTTATATATATATATATATATATATATATATATATATATATATATATATATATATATATATATATATATATATATACATACACACGCACACACTGGACTATCCTGAATTTCTATGTAAACGACAGATCAAAACTATTTTGACCATCTGTGGAAGAAGCTGCAACATGTAATCTGGTGGATCCATCCTTCAAACTTGAGATGGTTGGAGCAGTTTACTCGAGTTGCATGTCAAGCGAGTGGAATAAAATGACACTCGAGTCGGTTCCGAATATGAACGGAAACAGATATTCTCAGATAGCCATGTCAATAAAAGATGATGCCGTGAACCGCTAATAAATGGAAATATCTCTTCCTCGCAACATGTCGCTGTGATGTTTCAAACGTTTACCCTTTCTGATCATTTGAAAGCCAAAATGAAGCTTTAGCATAGTCGCACTCAATAGCCTGACATTTTGCTAAACCGTGCCACATTTTCCTCACTCACGTCTACGAATACGCTACTTACACAGCACTGCATGGACACAATGTTCCAAGACAAGCAGGATGCCCTGCCAACGCCTGCAAGACTGTGGGATTACAGTGATTATTCCTACAGTAATCACTCTATGGACCCATGTGTGTGCACCAAGGGGAGGGAGAGGAGGAGTTGGCGGGAAGGCGGGTGAATAGGAACACTGGAAAGTTTCACAGCAGAGGGCAAAAATACCAGGAAAACGTGAGCGAGCTATTGACCTCAAAAATCACAGTTAAAACAATTTCCGCGATTGGTAATTATCCTTTTCAAGAGAGATGAGGTCAGAGTGAACATTGAACTGCAATCAAAGTGGAATGATCATGGCAGCGGTGATGACAAGAGCAAAAGTGTGAAAGAAAGAAGAGACTGGACAAAAATGAAGCAGAGAAAGCTAAAGCGTGGCATGGGCCTCAACATGAGCTTTGGAAGTTTGTGGGCTCATGTGAATGTGCTGAGTGATTGCCGCAAATGTCAATATCCATTTCATACGAGGACCGGAAAAATATAAAATGCACGCGTCTTCACAATACATCAATGCTTCAATGATCCGAACCCTAACCACTAAACGTAACTGGAAGCGTAATTGTAATCATAAGCTAACACTAACCCTAACCCAAAAGTGTAATGCAAGCCTATCCCTTCGTGAAAATCTAAAGCTAACAATAACTCTGACCATCACCCCTTCCTAATTCTAACCAAGGCCCCTAATCCGGCGCCAACCGCAAAAGATATCTGTTAGCCTTTGGCGTTAGCCACATCGGATGTAAGCTTTGCGGTGCGTGCACAACCGACAAGTCCATTCCGTCATTGCTTTGAAGCGCTTTAGATTTTTTTTTACAGTTCCTGAATTTATTTCTTCTAATATACATTGGCGTGAACTTGCCAGCATACTTTTATTCACTTGATTTTCACTTGGCACTAAGCAATGCAGCTTTGAAACTTGCCCACCTGTCATGGGGTGAAGGAACACGGGAAGTTGGGGAGAGGATCTCTCAGCTGTGACTTCCTTATCTCCCTACGGATGCATACCAGTTGCCATCCCAGCTGAGCTCCGGAGATTTGACCCGAAAAGCAAGACACAAAATCGGAAAAGAGGAGAAACAGCTGCACTATGTCTGAGACTGAAATATCTCAGGCTGGACTACCATTGCAGACCGCCTCCCCTTCCTTCCATGGTACTGTCAAATGTGCAGGCATTCAGACGTAAGAGCAGATGAAGGGATGGCTAAAGTGACAATCCGGCATTAACAAAAACCATGTTATTGACCTCTCTTATGGATCCATAACTGGAGCATTTTATTTTTATTTTCCAATACCCATGCTGTCTCTCAGTGATTCCTCCTCGTGTGTACTTAATGTTAACTCTTTGGGGTGGGAGGAGAAGACGACAAGAAGTAAAAATCTAGTCAGACAGCAGCACAGTATATCCTCACCCTAAGCATTTTTGGACTACACAGTTTGTGATGACATCAAACCGACAGAGGCAGCTTATGTTGCTTTCTTGGTTATTTAAAAAAAAGAGAATTAGAACAACAAGTCATGGGTACCCCCCACTGTCCAAAAGTGCATTTTTGATCAAAAAATATTGGGGAAATACACTAAGAGTACAAAGTTGTCTCCAAGGAAGTGAGACGCCATTAAGGAAGGGTTCTCCTCTTTCATCATCTCGAACTGCTTCATGTCACAAAGAAGGTACAGAAAGTGCTGAAGAATGAATGACTCTCTGTGTCTTTATGTTGTCATATATTTTTTTACTTTGTTACTTCCGGGTTGGGTGAACGCTGGCGCGTGCGGCTGCCGTTGCTCACCCGCAGAAAAAATATCCTTTGACTGTAAAGTGTCCTTGAGAGTTTTGAAAGGCACTTACAAATGAAATGTATTATTATTATTATTATATAATGGCACCCTGACAAGGAATCAAATACCTGGTGACCGATTTCAAATTCACCAGTTAAACCACAAAACACGAGGATGACCAATGATGACGTGCCCTTGTCATAGGAAGTCTCTAAAATGAGACAGTCAAGAAACAGGTCGCAACCCTTTCTAAAAATACAAAAGTTGGAATGGCTGCTGATTCGGATGCTATACTGAGGACCATTTCTGCACTGGTGCTTCCATCAGCTGTGTGCAAATCTTCACAACTCTTTTTTCAGAATATGTGCAGACATTAAGTATTTGTTTTGAGAATATGTTATTCAGCTTGGCTGTGTTTTTCTGAAAATCCAAGTGGTGTGTTAGACTTGATCAAAATGCCTTCCATAAAAATTGGAGTCCAATGTACAGTCACTGTGTGAACTCATGTTTGTGGCGCACCTGACAAGGGGTAGGGTCTGATCACAGACTCTATGAAATGTCGATCCCACAAACGGAGACTCAGATAGTGATGACAAAAGGTTGTAAGGAAAAAGCAAGTGACTGACAAAGTGGTCAACAAAAGGAGCTGCCCTAACAAGGGACCAGAAAAAAAACAGAACAAGAACATAAAGCGCTTGCCAATTACAAGAATAGAATGAGTTCAGAGAATAGCGTAAAATGAATCATGGTTGGATCAAACAACTGAAACTAGGAACAAAAACAAGACGAAACCCGAATTGACAACGAGGAGACTGACTCGAAGCATGAACAAGATTTCTATGAACAAAACACATGAGCACAAGGCAGGCAGGTAGTCAGTGTCTTAAAAAGGCACCATGTGATTGCCTTGATCAGGCACAAGTGCACCGCTGGAAGATGACGCGCCACGCTCCAACTGGTGCTGAAACCCAGAACAAAATCCCCAAAATTCGGATAAACATTCAACAGAACACACACGGCCTGTATCGCTCCTCTTTCATCGAGAACTGCTTCATGTAACAAAGGGTACAGAAAGGGCCTAAGAATGAATGACTCTCTGTGTCTTTGTGTTGTCATATTGTCTTTGTGTTGTCATATTGTCTTTGTGTTGTCATATTATTTGTGATTTAGTTTTTTTTTTCCTTTTGCCGTCAAGACGGCGCCGCGAGAATGGCTGCTTCTGCAGCAGCTCCTGTATTTTGTTTTTCTACTTTCATTCCTTTCACACTTTGCTGCTTTGAAATGTAAATTTCTCCACTGCGAGACTAATAAAGGCAAATCCAACCCAATCCAATCCAATCTCCTCTGATGTTAATAAAAAGAAACATGCATGAATATCGCCAATATCAATCAGGTGGTTGGGAATTTCGCTAATACTTTGGCTCATGCTAAATACTTTTGCTATCTTGCCTCAGCAGCTGCATGTCACCAAGCCTATACACTTACCACCAAGGGTGCCAATTTCTAGTTTGTGATTGGATGGTTGAGGGCGAGCCAAAATGTGACACAGTTAGATTTCTTAGTTTTTAGGGCATGAGATTATGGCTTCTTCCAGCAATTCTGTTATGAAGGCCAACTAAGGCATTGTTGGTTGCGGTCGAGCCCTGAGAAAATCAGAATCCCATTCATAAAGAAAGACAAAACAATCCGCCTGGAAATGGCCGCCTGCCTTCATCAACAGGGTGCCACATCGATAATGCTTTGACATAGCACAACTGGCATCAGATAGTTTTGGGTAGCCCTCAATATGTTTTTCTGTTTAATGCCTGTAAATGCAGCCTGGTTTAGGTTTGTGAGTATGTAGAAACACTTACATGTCATGCTCAAACAGCTCTGTGGAGCTTTACTAATGTATTTGCAGACTTGGATGACTGAGACTCAGTTCTGGCTGAATATTTAGTCCTCTGGTCAGCATCTCAGATTTCAGCAGACACAATATGTGACGTGTGTGTCATCTTCACTAATTTGATCATTTATGGAGCTCAATTTCTTGCACCAGTCAAGAATACAGAAATGTAAACCCAATGCAGTATGGATGACTTTTTGTTCTGACAGAATAACCGCAATGAGGTCACCACAACATGGTTGCATTTTTCATTTGGTTTAACAACCTCACTACTTGAAGGGCAAAACACAAACATAGGTTGCTTTATTCTGAGGAGATGGAGAAATGTATAAATAGCCTTTGTGAAAGGCAACAAGTGAATGCTTATTAAATGGCAGGCGTTACATCATTGCCTGGGAGAGTGAAACTGTGGTGAGCCTTGATGGTTTGCACTAATGTTCTGGTTTCATAATCCAAACATTCAAAGAGCTGTTATTTGCTCTACTCTCAACTGTCAGTTCTCAACGCCATGTGGCCATTGGCTACATCTAGCTAGCCGCTGTTGTTATTGAGATTGAGATCAGGATTATTCATTGATTTGACTTTCTGATTTATTTTATTTCAAAAGCTAAACCACTCCAAACTATCATTCATCCCTGCATGTTGAATGCTTTATCTTGTTCGCTCTTTCCTTTTTCACCAGTACAAAACAGCTTACATCATTTTGTAATTTTAATTTTAAACAGATTCTTTTCTTACAGACAGTGTATTGTAGGTGTTTCAAATACCTGACATGTTTCGGCGTATACTTCCGCCTTTGTCAGAGTGTCACGAAACTTGCATCGTTACTGTTGAAATTTTCTTGTCATGTACACAGCAAATGAGCTTGCATCACAAACTCATCCAAGTGAATCAAATAAGGAGTCATCTCTCAAATGGTAACGAGTGGAAGAAATGCTTGCCAGAACTTACAATGTCATTTGCAATTTGCAGTTGAGAATTTGCCCGCATTGTGGCACAAAGCGGGCAAATCTTAAGAAATATTGCTTTGCTTGTGTGAGGAAGATTCTGCAATTCCTCATCAAAGTTGGCCTGCGTTTCGATCTTGAAATGCCCGAGTCAGTCAGCCAGCACGCATTTATCCTTCAAGAGCACAACAGCGTGCTCTTTTTCAAAGACAACGTAATGAACTACAGCTGAATCAGCATATTGTGACGCCAGACTTACCCTTAGCTCGTTGCATCCAGCATATAATTGGCACTTGGAAGGAAGAGACTTTGTTGGGAATAAAACATTAATAAACCTAGCCAATAGTGTTTTTTCCTCAAGGGGCATTTGCTAAATCACATACTGTGATGTTTCCCCAACTTTTACACGGTAGTCCATTCGTGTTGGACAGATCACAAAATAAATGCAATTAAAAATAATAACATTCTGAAACGGGGCTTCAAATTTGACAGGAGCCCTGCATAAATAGCTTACGTGAGTAAGCTATAAAAATAGTGCGGCAACTTTGTCAGCTGCTCCAAAAAAACAGACACAAGTGTTGAATTCATGGAGACTTTTGTTACTACAGCACATAGTTGATCCTTTTTTGATACTGTTAATCGGTCTAGTCTTGGAATGGTCTTCTGTCTGCATGTTGTTTTCATTTTCAAAGTTAGGGATCAAGAAGAGGTTTTGCTTACACTATTGTTTATCATTGTCTTTTCTGGGAAACATTCCTTGACATTAAACTTGCAGCCATAGAAAATTGGGACCAAAGGTGGTGTGGCATAAGATCTTGAAATTACTGATGTCAGATTTGTGGAGTCGTTACCCTTCAGAAAATGTGATAGTTATTGTCGTGATTTTAAATCATGTGCATTTCCTGCACTAATATGATAACCTATGCCTTGATACTGATAACATGATAAATGAACCCACTGTTGTCACTTCTGTTTCCAAAAGGGTTCATGACTAATCTTGAATTTCATTCTTGAATTTCATTCATGTTCAAAGAAAACATCAAATTAATGCAACATGAAGCATTCCTCAAAAAAAAATCTCTAACCAAAAATGAAAAGAAAAACAAAGCATCGCATACTGTAAGTACCGACAGAAAGCCACAAAATAAAAACATGACCAAAATGACTTCTTGGACACTGCTCCCCGCTCTGTATCTTCGAGTACCATGAGTTTGGAAGGATCCACTTACCTTGGCAGTGATATTCATTCTTCTCGTGACTTTGCTCATGGGATAAACAGACGTCCTGGCCGAGCATGGGGGATCAGAGTGGGGGCTTGTGGAGTCGCTGAACCAGTGTGTTTGGCGTTCCAGATATGTACACCCAAGGACAAATATTTAGAGCCCTGCTGCTTACAGTCATATTTTATGACTCGACGGACAGGTTTCCTTCCTTCCTTTCCTTTCCTTTACCAAGTACATGAGTAAAATACTGTACTGAGACTACCGTTGGGATACCATTTTACTACTTCAGGAGAACCTCTTGAAGACATGCGGTGTATGCACACATTCAAAAAAATTACAAATAAAAAACTGACAATTTTTCAGCGTTAGGGCAACTCGTGTGGATAAAGTTAAGATTTAAGTCAGCTATGAAAGTGTCAGCATCCCAAAATACGAAACTACAATGAAAACAAATGTCTTTAGCAGTGTCTGAAACTCATGAGAAAAAGTTAGCGGACACTCGGGAAGACAACTATGAAAAGTTGCCTGTCCGGCAATAAAGTTGCCTGCCCCATTTTTCAACTTGATATACAATAAGACGACTAATGGCAAAAAAAAACATTGTTGCGAAGTATAAAGGATTTTTTACATTAAGGAAGTACCTAACACAAATGCTCCCTTGCTTGATTTATAGTAAATATGATATGAAATAAATATGGTAATATGATAAAGATTTTGCTCCAGTTGTCGTTTGTCGTCATGGTGCACAATGCAATGTTTACATTGCGTTGTCTGCCAAACGATTTGGCAATTTGCATACTAGGCACCGCAGCCAATCAGAAGCCTGTTTCGTGCTTCGAACTATACAGTGACTGAAAAGTGTACTTGAGAGTTTTGAAAGCCGCTTAGAAAGAAGAGTGCACATGGCTTGTAGTGGTTTGCTTGTATCTTTTGCTTTATTGAATAAAACAAACGATTGATTTGAAAATATATATTTTTTTCTTGAAGAAGTTGTCAGCCACCCGGGCCGAGAGGTTTTAAAAGTTGTACCCCCGACGTGAAAGTTGTACGCCCGGGCCTCCGGAAGACGTTATTTCAAACACTGTCTTTAGTCTGATTTCAATTTGAATATCTGTTAATGGTCAGATAGAAACAGTTTAGAGAAGGGCAGGCAATTAAAAACATCCTACCATGGGTAAGCAAATACAATAAAAAAAACATTTAACACAGTTACTGCACTTCTTGTCTGTTTTCTTATAAAAACTGTTAAGAAAGTGCAGATGCATGTAAACTGAACATATGACTGGAAGAACAGGAATTTATATCTGTTAGGTGGCCATTTGCCATATAATGAGATTGATTGATGATTTAAAACTGGATCGAAATGGAATGGAATGGATTTACCTGAAATGGAATGGAATGGATTTACCTTTACTAGTCTCACAGTGGAGAAATTTACATTTCACAGCAGCAAAGTGATGAAAGGAAGAGGTAAGGAAAGAAAGAAGAAAGCAATCAGTCTTGCTGTTGCTATGAAAAAGAAAAGGCAAGTCAAGTTATCACCAAGACAAAAATGATATGCTATTTGTAATATAGTATGACGGTGATCCATTAGCATTTATGTCATCACACCTTTGGCAAAATGTGTTCAAAAATCACCATTGATGTACTTTTGAAATGCGCCTTCCTCTCGTACACTCAATACCCACAAAACAAGAACGGGGGAGATATTTTGATCATAGCAAAGGCCAGTCCAGTCCCAGCTGGTCACTGAGCAGTTTATTTGGACTTCAGTTTCCAATCGCAAAGAGAAACCTCATGTCAATACAAAGGGACATATTGGAAAAAGGGACATTGTGTACTTGCCGCGTTCTTTTCAAACAAGCATGCAATTAAAAAGCAGCTGTTCCATCATCACGTGTTGGGCTGCTCATGGCATATTTATTTAGGAGTGAGTTGTTACTAATTAATTCACATAAGATTAGATACTTTCCCCATCTCTAATTATTCAACCATTTTTGTGCAGCCATCAAATCATCATGTTGCTGTCGACACAATTGTTGATGGCATGAACTGCTCGACAGGACTTTCATTTTGGTCATGTAAGGCAACAACAAAATTCTCCTTGCGTAGCGAGCAGACTGTCCTGCTTATGAAAACCTTGCATCCTCTCACAGTCCAAATGAAATTCACAGTTAATCTCTAAATTGGCTCGAATACAATTAGAACCTCAGCTCTCCACAGAAGATAGTCTAAACACTTTCTAATGCATAGCTGCCTCAACCAGATGCCTGCCTGCAGTTAAAGTCGAAAACTTTGCATTTAAATTCCTCTATTTTAGGAGAAACACCGGCGTGACCAGGAAATGGAGTGATAAATTAACAGTTTACTTAGGACAAAATCAATAAAAGGAGAGTCAAAAGCAATATTTGTCCGTTATCGTCCCACAAGGGAAGAAGTAGTGAAGGACATTAAGCAGTGCAAATACACAGCATTAGGGACCCAGAAAGCACCTGGCTTGGTTGGGCTCCTGCTACAGCTGGTGCTGGTGACTGGGAAAAGGTGTGTGATCTGTCGACGCGGCTCCAGTGACGTGCATCGGGAATCTTCTTGACGAACGGTGTCTTCGCGAATCCAGACGAAACATGTGGCTGCTAAGACGGCTAGCAGCTCCCCAACCGGTCCATCTCACGTTGGTGTGGCCCACGTCATCTTCTTCAGACCTCAGCTCTGTCCTGTGGAGAACAAAAGAAGACTAGTGCCAGGTCACATGTCGAAAGGATGGTTTCATTCTACACATCACACTTTCTTGGTGTTTCTTTCCCTATCAAAGTCTGTCTCATCGTTAAGGCTCTGCAATGCATTCTCTCACAGAAATGGCAGTAAGTTATTGTTAGATGTTAGTTGGTTAGTATATGTTAGTGGTTGGTGAGTCTGCATTTCTGGAGGGCACCACTTTCTTGGGGAATGACGTTGCAGCCAACATCACTCACTACCAAAAGTGAAAATTTTGGCAATGATGATCTGAGCTATCGTCACTCCCCCCTGTTGAGACATGAAAAGTCTCAATTTGCCAACTGGGAATGCGTTTGCGTGGAACACGATTCGTCGTTGACATTGCACAGATTATCAATTTGTATAAAACCATTTGTCAATCATTGGTCCAAAATTGTGGCCAAATTTTGGCATGTCGCCACATTGCTTGGGTGGAGGACAGCCTTCCACAATTCTTTAGCACAAGTTGACATGGTCAGCAACATTATGGCAATCTGCATAAATGGTCATCATACTCGCCTTTTGTCATTCAGTTGGAGTGCACCAGTTGACAGTCAGTTTCGCTTCTGCATAGGACATCCATCCGCGCAACCCAGCTTCATCTCCGGCCACCCTGGCATGGACTCCCCAGGAGCTCTCCTGAAGAATCTCCTTCTCCCAATTCTGAAAGAAGCTGGTTAGCGTGGAGACTCCTATACAATATATCTGATTCCGCCTGAATCTCTGACTGACATCGGTGCCCACTTAACTCATTTGCCAATTTCACTCTTAACGGCGAGAAATTCCTTTCATGTGCATTGCAGTCAATTACTTTAATCTGCACTGCATCCAATTCATAATAATAATGATAATTTGCAAGCAAATCAATCTTGACAGGTTATCCTGCACTTTTAGTCTTAACTATAAATTACTTTTGAACTGACAAATGTCATCACTGTACGCAAAGGTAGCCAGAAGATAAATTAGCATTTGCGGCTGTCTTAATAAATGTTGAATTTCCGCCATCGCATCTCCAACGGTGAACATTTTTCATACGATCAAGCCTAATTGTAGCAGTTGCAGTTCGTTGCTCGCTAGATGGTTGGATGAGATGTGCAAAATAAAACTTGTCATGCATTTGAATAAATGCCAAATATTATGGTTTTGGAAATCAAAACTATTATCAATAGGGGCTTTGTCATCGATCCCAAATCATCAGTTGGGTGTGCCAACTCTAGTTGTGCAGGTGCACCATACCAGTCGTTGCAGCCTCTCCTTTGTTGGATCTCCTATGACAATTGAAACAGAGATTAAATTTTGTTTCCAAAGACATCAAGAATCAAAATGCAGTTCGATGCTACGACTGTGATTCAGCAGCGTCTTCCTAGAAAATCACAGGATGGGTGGATGCAAGTGGCTTGTGCATCCCACAGTTCATCAATTCGTCCTGCAAATGGAACAATTTCTCAACCACCATCTCCCAACTCTGTTTGCGAATTTTTGCGGTCCACATCAGCTGCATAAAAGCATAATGGAAAAAGTTTAGTCATCATATTTTGCAACTCAACCTTATCCAATACGTATCGTATATACCAATCAAATCATCTGTTCTTCAACTTTAGGGGGATGACAATTGTCAGGTCAAAACAAGTGTAATGATCATGTCACAATCATTATTTCAATAAATCTATCAACTATTCTCTTCCGAAAAGTTCCACGATATCAACTGGTGAATCTGTTTTAAGTAATTAATCACCAGAGAATTTAGTTACATTTACCTTGCCAATTTCATCCAATTCGAGATAAATGTTCCTGTCATTTAGCCTAATTTCCCTGACTATTTTATATAATTCTTCCAAATGTTCCTGTCATTTACAAGAGGTCAACACAGTGGAATGTGGTGGAGGCCTCTGGGTGTTAAACTCCTCTTTGAAGCCCTGTGCTGACAAAAACCTTGATGAGGGGCATCGTAAATAATTCTGGCTTCTTTCAAATGGCCTTAACAAGCTGTAGACAGAACAAGGTTTAGCTTTGTCTAACAAAACTAATCCTATAATTTTATAAATTCACTCTTAAACTCTGTCATCTTATACAATTTCCATTTCATTCTGCATTCCCCCAAATCAGGATTTCAAAATTACTTGTCCCGATCCCAGACAAAAACATTGGAATTCTGACTTCAAGGTGTTCAATTCTCTTAGTGAAAACACTGTATCCAATCTAACAAAAATACTTTACTTTAGCCTTCAAATTTACTCAAGTTCAGCCTCTGTTTATTCATTTGTTTGTTGGCTTATTTATTCGTTCACTCAGTCTAATTTGCCTGCCTTTTTAATTCAGTGTTTTGTTTCAAGTGGACAGTATTCAAAATGCTATGGGGAAAAAGAACAGTGTTATGTCATTTATGAGGACGCCGAGCGGAGATGAAAGTCTCCTCACTGCATGGTTGGACAGGTTTCCCGATGAGACAGGATAGTCGTCTGCATGGCACCCTCTTGTAATGACAAGGCTCTTTCCCCAGGGCAACACTCTCTCGTCTGTGAAAGGAGAAAAGAGAACTGCGCGGCAGAATCACATGCGGCAGGAACAATGCTCCTGCACAATACGTTTGTGAATGTTATCGCAACCCTTCATTGATTTTATTTCCGTTTATTTACCTCTTTGCGAACGAATCAATCTGCCGGAAGACTGGGCTGCCTGCTCTCTCTGGGAAGCCCCCCCCCCTTTGTCTTAGCGAAGCTCACACAACGCGCGCACATACAGAAAAACACACAAAAGCGCACAATAAAACATAAAAAGACAAAGGACATGAAAAGGAAGACAAAAAAGAATACACACAAAACACGGACAGGCGGCTCCTCCCACCGGCCCCCCCTCAGCCGACCCCTGGCAACCCCGTGGCACTGCATCGCTAGCAAAGCTGACCGCACGCTCATGTTGGTGAATGCATTAATGTTACGGTAATCCACGATCTATTGCAGCTGAAATTAAACAAAAAAAGAACACATAATCGCCCAAATCAGATTAATAAATTAATCTTTCTTCAGTCCTCGAAGGATAATTCCAGGAGTTCAACCCCTCTGAAGAATCCCACCTGGAATTGCCTCGGTCTTACCTTACTTTAGCCGAGCATGCGGCAGCAAACTCGATGACCCGAAATAGCGTCAATCGGTCACGTACGAAAACTTCGCACAAAGGATCGAATTAGGAAGGTCCGCCTTGACCCGATCGAAATTCGATTACAAGCCTGAGATATGCATATTAACCGCAAACAGAATTACTGTTGGCCAAAAGAATCCCACAATACATTCACTCAACATAGCTGCATGCTAGCGGCACTCACCCGTGAAGCATTCCTGAGAGACGGACAGGGAGGGGGGCCCACTCGAACACAAAGAGAGACACAGGGCCCACACCCCCCAGCACCAAATGTTGGATTAACTGTTGTTCTTCCTGGTTCATTGCTTCTCCAGGCGTTGTTGGCAAGGGATTGTTAAATTTCAGGAAGCCAGGTGTAGAACAGAAAATTGGTTTAATCTTGAAGCGAGCGTAGACATCGCGGTGTCGGCTAAGGACGAAGCATGGCGAGAGAGAGAGAGACGAACGGACTGCCGGAGTATTTATGCGGCGCAGTATGTGACGCGATAGGATGTGACGTAATGTAAATGCAACATCATGTAAGGGAAGGCAGGATATGACGTATCAGTCCAAAATCCAAAATGTAAAAAAAGATTAGGAAGCGATGTTTAGAGATGTTTGTATCGTGAATTACCCCAACAGGGACCTTCACTGTTCGGTCCCCAGCTGCAGAAGCTAGCTCAAGGCACATGGAATGTCACCTCTCAGACAGGGAAGGAGCCCAATTTAATGTGTGAGGCAGACAATTTACGATTTTACGTAGATGAACTTGCCTACAGACACATTCTGGGGGCAGTTCTCTCAAAAGAGGTTGGGCTCTCTTCCACTCTGAAGTTGCCCATGGTAAGAAGCATAGTTCAGTTTTGGAAATACTCATCGTCCTCCGGCTCAGCGCTTGTACATCGGTGTTCACACCAGTAGACAAGAGGGTTTCCTCCCTCCGCCTTTAGGTTAGGAAGTGGCCCCTGACTGCTGTTTGTGCCTGTGCACTAAACAGTAATTCAGAGTACCCACGGTTTTTGGAATCTTTGGACCGTGTGCGAAAGAGCACTCTTGAGGGACTCCCTTATTCTTCTTGGGGACTTCACTGCTCAATTTGGATTGTTCATACAATAGCCTGCATAGGCAACATAGGATTAGTAATACTGATGAGGTGATACCGGACGAAATGGAGCAATCAGGCCAGTCGTTAGTCAGAACGACAGGAACTATCAGTGGAGCAGCTGCAGGGAGTATTCCTCTGCTCCCCCCAACCTGAGAGCAGGGACCTATCATAGCAGAGTCCGGAAACACCATGTCTGGACAGTAGGGATATATATATAGGGCCTAAACTACCAGTAAGACTTTAGTTTGCTGACGAAGTTTCTTGGATAAGAAGCGAAATGTCCGACACCTTCAAAGAAGTACAGATGACGGCTGAAGAAACCTTTTCATCGATGGACCACTCCTGTCTTCTCTCTCTCTTGGCAGTCCATCGAAGTCGAAGATGACGACGCTTCCATTGCTTTGTGGGGTATTGGACAGTGGTTATCGGCGCTGGCGTCGATGCCACTGTAGGTGACTATGAAGCCCGATTCTGGAGCCACAAATCCTGCCACATTCAGGACATGTGAGGCCAGGACCGGGCTGGCGAGGCGGTACTGAAGCAGCACAGAGGTGTCTTTGCTCGCGCCGCACGATCCTCCTCTGGGTGCGTTTGTTTTCAAGTTGGGTCACCCCTTCGTGGCATAAGGAACGCCACAGTGGCCTGTTAGCTGCAGCAGACTCCAGATCGCTGGGCTTGATGTTGCATTTCTTTAGAGTCTGTTTAAGCTGGTCTTTGTATCGCAGCTTAGGACCACCAGGCTTCCTATTCGCTGACAGGAGTTGTCCATAAAGCACCTGCCGAGGCAAGCGGCAGCTAGGCATCCGGATGACATGTCCAACCCACCGGAGTTGCCTCTTTGCCAGTATAGCCTCGATACTGTGTCAGTGTGTGGGACACGATCCTGCCAGGTGATGCAAAGGATTCGTTGGAGGCACCTGATGTGGAATGCATCAAGGCGTCTCACATGGCGTCGATAGATGGTCCAGGCTTCTGCGCCATATAGCAGCGTGGACACACACACACTGCTTGGTAGACTGCGACTTTTGTTGGAGTTCTTAAGTGGTTGTTTTCGAACACACGAGTACGCAATCTGCCAAAAGCTTTGGAGGCTTGATGGATGCGGGCCTGGACGTCGTCGTCAATTAGACAGGAGGGTGTTAGAATGCTGCCGAGGTAGCTGAATTGTTGGACAACCTTGAGGGGTGTGCCACTGAGGGTGAACGCTGGGGTAGGAGAACTCTCTTTTGCCATGACCTCCGTTTTGGTTACATTGATCACGAGACCGAGTGATCGGTAGACGGAGGACATGGTATCAAGGGCATGTTGCATGGCAGCTGGGCTGTGGGCCAACAGAGCACAATCATCTGCATACTGTAGCTCGTGGATGTCGCTGATCAGGGTCTTGGTCTTGGCCTGTAGGCGTCTGATGTTGAACAGGCTACCATCCAGGCGGAATTGGATTTGTACGCCGCCACCTTCCTGGATGGACTTATGGAAGAGGAGCGTAGCTGCCATCAGGAACAGGTTGAATATAGCAGGGGCCAGTACACAGCCCTGCTTCACCCCGACTTCCACAGGGAACGGGGAAGATTGCTGGCCACCAACAAGTACAGTTGCTTGCATGCCGCTGTGGAACTGTTTTAGGATGCCGAGAAATTTGGAGGGAACGCCAAATTTCTGCAGTATGGTCCAGAGAATGTCACGGTTAACTGTGTCAAATGCCTTTGTAAGGTCGATGAAGGTGATATAGAGGTCCTTGTTTTGTTCCTTGCATTTCTCCTGAACTTGGCGCGCAGCGAAGATCATCTCCAGAGTGCTTCGATCCTTCCTGAAACCGCATTGTGTCTCTGGGAGGATGTCTTCGGTAATGTGCGATGTAAGACGGAACAACATTACTTTTGCAAGAATCTTGCCAGCAACAGAAAGTAGGGAGATACCACGGCTGTTGCCACAGACTGACTTGTCCCCCTTCCTTTTATAAATGGTAACAATGTTGCTGTCTTTCCATTCCTGAGGAAGTGTCCCGTTTCGCCAGATGTTGCAGATGAGGTGGTAAAGCTTCCGTGTCAGGAGGTAACCGCCGCTCTTGAAGACCTCAGCTGGAAGTCCATCAGGGCCAGGGCTTTTGTTGTTTTTAAGGCTCCGGATTGTTGAGAGGACCTCTGTGAACTGAGGAGGTTCATCAAGGGAGGGAACTGATGGGAGGTCTGGGAGGGAGTCAAGGACAGATGTGTCTGAAGGGTTTACTTGGTTGAGCAGGGAGTCAAAGTGCTCTGCCCAGCGATCAAGTATTAGCTGTTTGTCCTTCAGTAGTACAGAACCGTCTGCAGATTTAACTGGGACAATGTGTTGTCTTCGTGGGCCGTGCAGGGATTTTACAGCATCATAGAAGGCGTGGGTGTTGTTGTCGTCTGCATGCCTCTGGATTTCTTGGGCCTTGCTGAGCCACCACTTGTTCTCCATCATCCTCAGCTGTTTCTGTGTTTCACCACGGGTGGCCTTGTAGTGAGAGAGGAGAAGTGGAGAATGAGGGTTGGAGAGAAGTGTGGTATGGGCTTTGCGCTTGGCTTCCAGAAGCTCCTGTATGGCAGCTGAGCTGTTATCGAACCAGTCTTGATGACGTTTCTGAGTGAAGCCGATGGTCTCAGAGGCAGCTTGATGAATTGTTGTCCTCAATTTTTTCCACCTGCTTTCAATATCAAGGTCACCGTTACTGGTGTCCAAGCTGGCAAGTCCCTCTGCCAGCTTGTTGCGGTAGCTGGCTGCACACTCTGGGGACTCCAGGGCCCTGGTGTTAAGACGCCTTTGGGGTTGCTGTTTCTTGTGAGGAGGTCAAATTCTCAGCTTGAGCCTGGACTTGATCAGTCGATGATCAGTCCAGCATTCAGCCCCACGCATGGCCCGTGTGATGCAGACGTCATTTTGGTCTCGTTGCCTTGTGATGATGTAGTCCAGTAAGTGCCAATGTTTGGACCTGGGGTGCATCCATGATGTGATGTATTTCTTTTTCAGTTGAAAGATGGTGTTAGTTACAATCAACTGATGCTCAGAGCACAGAGTGAGGAGTCGGAGGCCATTGCTGTTTATTTTCCCCGTCCCGTGTCTTCCGATTACTTGTTTCCAGAGCCTGGCATCAGTACCTACTCGGGCATTAAAGTCACCCATCAGAACAAGTTTATCAGAGGCAGGGATTTTGGATATGGTAGCATCCAGGGACTCGTAGAAGGCATCTTTGGTGTTGTCGTCAGCATCCAAGGTGGGAGCATAGGCGGTGATTAAAGTTGCGAAGCGACCTTTTACCAGGGGAATACGCCAGGTCATAAGCCGTTCACTGATGCCTTGGGGGGACTCAGGGATGTTACTGAGTAAGCTGCTTTTCACAGCAAAGCCAACTCCATGTAGTCTTCGCTCATTCTCTGGGAGACCCTTCCAGAAGAAGGTGTAGCCCTCACCAACTTCTGTGAGTGAATCCTCGCCTGAGAACCGAGTCTCACTGAGTGCGCCAATATCGATGCTGTACCTCCTGAGCTCATGTGCGATGAGGGCAGTTCGTCTTCGAGGTCTCTCCATCCCGTCTCGAGCATCGAAGAGGGTGCGAACATTCCAGGAAGCCAGGTTCATAGTCATTAATTCATTTATATTTCGTTTTCGACCGCAGAGGGGGGATGCCTTGGTGGCTGCGGTGGGCCACCCAGGTGTGGTGGAACAAGCAATGTTTAGGTCACTTTTTCTAGACCCTTCCCCTATAAGGGGTGAGCAGTGCGGACCCTGAATAGGGCTGCTCAGACGCACAGGATGCTGCCGAAGGATAATGTTGCTCCATCCCATCTTCGCAACGACCGTCAATCCTGTACCGCCCCTGTGTAGGAATCAAGCTAGAAGCTTCCAGTCACATCCATGACCTGCCCCCGTCACTTTATCCTATCGCCAGTGGACTTATATGGTGGAAGCTGGAACCTGCGCTACTAGTGGATTTAGTGTGAGGGACGGGGCGCGCACTTCCTTCCCCCACATACTTGGCCGCACCCGCTGTATTCCAGTGGCAAGAGTGAGGACTCAAGACGACCTTCAGGTGAGTGCGGTTGCAAGGGGCTGCCGGTGGTCCGATCTGTTGGACTCCGCCTACGCCTACCCCCGGGTGCGGATTTGGGATCACTCTTTGTCTGGCCTCTACCCTCCGACCTGTTCGGCTTGGGTGACCCTGCCAGGAGTACAAGACTCCAGCCGACATAGCTCTCGGGGTCATGGAGACGCGCAAAGTGCCTCACCACGATAAGGTGGTGATCCCAGTCGAGGCACAACTGAGAGCTTACACAGACGTTCCACTGTTTTTTTCACCTCAGTTGCCCCCAGGCAAAAAATAAAAAGACATCAAGCTCCCAATGCGGACTGAAAGCCTGCCTAGCCTAAAAAGACATCAAGCTCCCAATGCGGACTGAAAGCCTGCCAAAGAGATTTAATCCCATTCACCGTGGTTGGCTGTGTGTGTTTCCATCTCAGTGTCACCATCAAAGCAGTTAACACCATATAAAACACTATAAATGTTCGTTAATGTGTTTCACCATCATCCCCCTCAGCACCGGAAGCATCAAACAAGATTCCCCTTGTAAATTCTCACAGATATTTTTTCCATAGATATTTTGCCTCGAACATTCCTGAAAAAAAACTGACTGAAATACCAAAGATTCATTACGATTCAGTTGCATTTTTTTGTACATTAATACATTGGTTTTTAAATACATTTTAATGTTGGAAAACATTTTGAGTTATAATGGATGAATGAATGGATATAAAATGGATGAATTGTACTGCCATTCTTGACAGTATCCTGAATTAAATGTGTTCGCAACATTCCGCTTCTGAACAACTACAAACATATTTCTATTACTGTTTAGGCACAGAGGTATAATGACTCAATATTAAATCAAGGAGTGTGTGACTTAGCCAAACTCAATGTTGACCCCAAATGTCAAGATCCACTGCGAGACTAATAAAGGCAAATCCAATCCAATCCAATCCAAGATTTACATGTGAAAACAATCATCCAGTTTATATTTTTTGTTATATTGCTGTCCAGACATAGCGGCACCGGACATTAGGGATATATAAATAGGGCCGATACGACCAGTCAGACTTTCGTTCGCTGACGAAGCCTCTTGGATAGGAGGCGAAACGTCTGAAACCTTCAAATTTGTACAGATGACGGCTGAAGAAACCTTCTCATCGATATATTGCTGGGCTTTACTGTTTTCTGAACAGAGGAACTATTATTTAGCCACCAAATATTTTCAATATATCGAACATAATTTTGCTGCTGTGAAATGTAAAGTTTTTTTTACCTGTTTTTTACCTTCTTTTAGCCTTTTAAACCTCTTTTTAGCTTTTTTATGGTTCACGAACCTCTGGAATTACCAGACAGTCACCAAACGAACGTTGGCTATCGATCCATCGCATGATTCCGGTCGCTTATCCGGATCACTGACGAAGCCGCGTTATCATCTCCACCCACCTGTTCCCGCTGTCGAGGGCTACCTGGCCGCTGCCTCCCTCTGTGTGTTGCTGGTGAATATCATGGCGCTTCTCCATCGAACAGTACTCGGCGGCGGAGCTGCTGAAGTTCCGCTCCCGATGGACGAGCGTGCCACCGGCGATTCTCCGGTTTCCGGAAATCGCTCGTTTCACGGAGGTATATCCACCGCGGATCACGTCGAGGCTTTCACCTCGATGGCTCCAAGGATATCACCTCCCTGTGGTCATCCGTATATCGAACGTAATTTTGCTGCTGTGAAATGATTCTCGGATTTTCCCACCCACATAAAAGGCCACACCCTGGACCTCATCTGCATGTCTGGCCTTACCCCTAAGAATTGCACAGCTGATGAAATCCCTATAACAGACCATTTCCTGGTTTCATTCAATGTTTCCATCACTCTCTCTCTCCCCAAACCACCCCGTGTCATCACATATCGCAACATCAAGGACATCAACGTTGCCACCCTTGCTGAGATGATTGCCACCCTGACTCTGGACCACAACTCTTCTCCTGATGAACTTGTCTCCCGGTACAACGCGGACCTCACGAACACCCTCAACGCCCTTGCTCCTCTAAAGTCCCGGTCTGTTCAATTTACCCGACCTGCACCCTGGTTCACCCCCCATCTCCGCTCCATCAAGACAAAGACTCGCCAACTTGAAAGACTTTACAGAAAGTCCGGGCTCACTATCCACAAGGACATGTATGCAACTCACCTTACCCTTTATAAGGACTCTATCTCACGCGCAAAATCGCTTTATTACTCTGGACTCATTGATTCAAATTCTGGTAACTCTCGGGCCCTCTTTTCTCTCTATCACAAAATCACACAATCTCCTATCTCTCTCCCCTCACACTTTTATTCCTCTGAGACATGCAACACTCTGCTGATGTTTTTTAGCGAAAAGATCAACAAAATCCATCAGCACCTCGGGTCCTCTGTCCGCCCCCCTTCTCCCAGCCTTTCTACTCCTTCCAAACTTTTTTCCGCTTTTGCACTCCCACATCCCTCTATAATCTCAGACATTATCACTAAATCCAAGAACTCCTCCTGTCAACTCGATCCCCTCCCCACTATCCTTATCAAGTCCTGCCTACCCTCTCTTCTCCCATTTATTTCTACTATTATTCACTCCTCATTATCAACTGGAATTGTTCCTATCCCACTCAAAACCGCAGCTGTCACTCCAATCTTGAAAAAACCTGGCTCAGACCCAAACGATTTCAATAACCTACGTCCAATTTCCCACCTTCCATTCATCGCCAAAATTCTTGAAAAGACAGTTGTTTCCCAGCTTCACTCACACCTCACTCACAATAACCTCTACGAACAATTCCAGTCTGGTTTCCGCCCCCGCCACAGTACTGAATCGGCTCTCATAAAAATCACGAATGATCTTTTTATGGCAGCCGATGCCGGTACACTCTCCATCCTCATTCTTCTCGACCTGACCTCAGCTTTTGACACCATTTCCCACCCTATCCTTCTCGACAGACTTTCCACCCTAGGCATCACCCACACCCCACTCCGCTGGTTTCACTCCTATCTCTCTGATCGCGCACAATTCATCCAAATCAACTCGTTCACCTCACGGTCCTCTCCGGTGTCTTCTGGTGTGCCTCAAGGGTCTGTCCTGGGGCCACTTCTCTTTATTATCTACCTACTTCCTCTTGGCAATATTTTCCGTAAGTTTGGCATTCACTTTCACTGCTTCGCGGATGACACCCAACTCTACCTCTCCAGCAAACCCGACGCTTCTCTTCCACCTTCATCCCTCTCATGTTGCCTCTCAGAAATTAAATCCTGGCTTTCCCATAACTTTCTCAAGCTCAACAGTGAAAAAACTGAACTTCTTCTTGTCGGTACCAAATCCACCCTCCACAAAACTAACAGTTTCTCCCTCACCATTGACAGTTCTACCGTGTCCCCCTCCCCTCAGGTCAAGAGTCTGGGTGTCATCCTCGATAGCTCACTTTCCTTTCACTCCCATATTAATAACATTACTCGGTCTGCTTATTTCCACCTCCGTAATATTAACCGTCTCCGTCCCTCGCTCACCCCTCACTCCGCTGCTATCCTTATCCACAGTCTTGTCACCTCCCGCATCGATTATTGCAACGCACTCCTCTTCGGTGTCAATCAGAAATTTATCCATAAACTCCAACTCGTCCAAAATTCTTCAGCCCGGATCATCACCAAAACACCCTCCTTTCACCACATCACCCCTGTACTCCAGCAACTCCACTGGCTACCGGTTATAAATTTCTCAACTGCGAGACTAATAAAGGCAAATCCAATCCAATCTTAACAATCAGGGTTTTGCTTTTCACAGGGGGCCTAAGAGTATGCACACCACATTTGATCGTTGCATGTTGACTTGTTGATGTTGAACATCCAGTTGTAATTGTACAAGTTATCTGATGAAATTAATCTGTTTTACATTTCAAATGTAATTTTACTCTGCAATTTCAAAGGTGAATTTGCGATCACTGGTTGGTATCTTGCAATTATGATGTTTTGGTGTGATAGTTGGGTTGGTGATCCCTCTCATATCGCTCTGGCTCTTGTTGAAGGAAATAAGGACACATTCTAAATATGACAAAAGAAAGGCCAGACACGTTTTCTCTCGTAATGTCTTTCTCGGTTTGTGGAAGCATCTCTGCTTTTTGAAGATGATGTGATACTGTCTGGTCCTTCAAGCGGGGCTCTCCAGCTCTCACTGGAGCGTTTCGCAGCCGAATGTGAAGCGGTTGGAATGAGAATCAACACCTCCAAATCTGAGACAATGGTTCTCAGTCGGAAAAGGGTGGAGTGCCCTCTCCGGGTCGGGGAGCAGATTTTGCTCCAAGTGGAGGAGTTTAAGTATCTGTGAGTTTGTTCACAAATGAGGGAACGAGAGATCGACAGGCGGATCGGTGCGGCATCTGCTCTGATGTGGACTTTGTATAGATCTGTCGCCAAAAGGCAAAGCTCTCAATTAACCGGTCGATCAACGTCCCAATCCTCATCTACGGTCATGAGCTATGGGTCGTGACCGGAAGAACGTCATCGCGGATCTTCTCCACATAGAGAGGAGCCAGTTGAGGTGGCTCGGGTATCTGATCAGGATCCTTCTGGATGCCTCCCTGGTGTTCCAGGCATGACCCACTGGCAGAAGACCCCGGGGATGACCCAGGACATGCTTGAGAGACTAAGTCACCCAGCTGGCCTGGGAACCCTCAGGATCTGCCAGGAAGAGCTGGAAGAAGTGGTTGGGGAAAGGGAATAATAATAAATTTTATTTCAAGCGCCTTTCAAAACACCCAAGGACACTTTACAATAAAAACAATAAAACAAAGCACATAACAATAAAACCATAAGTAAAATGATACATAATAAAATAGCAGATAGAACTAGACATTGAAAGCAATTTTAAACAAGTGGGTTTTGAGGTGAGCCTTGAAAATAGGGAGGGAGTCAATATTACGGATGTTGGGTGGAAGTGAATTCCAGAGTTTGGGAGCAAAGCGGCTGAAAGCTCTGCATCCCATCGTGGTGAGACGGGCAGAGGGCACATAGAGGTGAAGGGAGGATGAGGATCTGAGGAACCGAGAGGGAACAGAGAGAAGCAGGTCAGAAAAATAGGGAGGGGCAAGGTTATGGATGCTTTGAATGTAAACAGAAGTATTTTGAATTCGATACGATGTTTAACAGGTAGCCAGTGGAGTTGCTGGAGGACAGGGGTGATGTGGTGAAAGGAGGGGGTTCTAGTGATGATCCGGGCTGAAGAATTTTGGACGAGTTGGAGTTTATGGAGCAATTTCTGATTGATACCGAAGAGAAGTGCGTTGCAATAATCGATGCGGGACGTGACGAGACTGTGGATAAGGATAGCAGCGGAGTGAGGGGTGAGCGAGGGACGGAGACGGTTAATATTACGGAGGTGGAAATAAGCAGACCGAGTTATGTTATTTATATGGGACTGAAAAGATAGTGAGCTATCGAGGATGACACCCAGGCTCTTGACCTGAGGGGAGGGGGACACGGTTGAACTGTCAATGGTGAGAGAGAAACTGTTAGTTTTGTGGAGGGTGGATTTGGTACCGACAAGGAGAAGTTCGTTTTTTTTCACTGTTAAGCTTGAGAAAGTTATGGGAAAGCCATGATTTAATTTCTGAGAGGCAAAGTGAGAGGGATGAAGGTGGAAGAGAGGCGTCGAATTTGCTGGAGAGGTAGAGTTGGGTGTCATCCGCGAAGCAGTGAAAGTGAATGCCAAACTTACAGAAAATATTGCCAAGAGGAAGTAGGTAGATAATAAAGAGAAGTGGCCCCAGGACAGACCCTTGAGGCACACCAGAGGACACAGGAGAGGACCGTGAGGTGAACGAGTTGATTTGGATGAATTGTGAGCGATCAGAGAGATAGGAATGAAACCAGCGGAGTGGGGTGTGGGTGATGCCTAGGGTGGAAAGTCTGTCGAGCAGGATAGGGTGGGAAATGGTGTCAAATGCTGAGGTCAGGTCGAGAAGGATGAGGATGGAGAGTGAACCGGCATCGGCTGCCATAAAAAGATCATTCGTGATTTTTATGAGAGCCGATTCAGTACTGTGGCGGGGGCGGAAACCAGACTGGAATTGTTCGTACAGGTTATTGTGGGTGAGGTGTGAGTGAAGCTGGGACACAACTGTCTTTTCAAGAATTTTGGCGATGAATGGAAGTCGGCGCTTCTCGATTGAGAAGCGCAGTTTAATATGAAGCAGACAGATTAACAAATGTCAATGAGTGCGAGTGGCCCTCGGTAGCTATGGCTCTATCCTCCCCTCACGCCCCACCCACACAAACCAAAAAAGGCCAAACTGAATTTCACATTCATAATAGACATGTGAGGCAAGCCCCTACTATTATGTCCTCTGCAATTAAAATGAGTTTGACACCCATGCATCGCAATGCCAGTACAACCCATTTGTCAAGCACATTAATGGTAATGATGTACTCATGGGACAAGTTCGTGTCAAGGCTTGGGTTTGAAATTGACATTAACTGGTTGTTGCTGGCATCCTTTAATTTCGTATGCAGAAGTCAACTTATTTGACAGCAAAAATATGAGGTAAAGACTCACATCAGCCTTTTGAAAAATATTTTAGGTTCAAAGTATTCTCTGGCTCAGTGTTGGGTTCTTAAATTAAAGTTGTGCGTGTGTGTGTGAGTGTGTATGTACGCACGCATGTGTGTGAGTTGTAGTTGTGTACGTGAACAGTATCCTAAGTATTCCTCCACATCCCTGTCTGCTGGCTGTAGTTCAGCAGTTGGCTGAGCTCTGGCACTTCATTGGAAAAATTAGTGTACGCATTGCGGTGAGGAGCGTGTGTGTGTGTGTGTGTGTGTGTGTGTGTGTGTGTGTGTGTGTGTGTGTGTACGTATGCGCGTATATGAGTGTTTGTATGAGTACGTGTGTGCGTGTATGCGTGTGTGTGTGTATGTGTCTGTATGTGTCATTACTGACAGGGTAATTTACTCACTGACCCTTGAGAGATGTTCCTCGGTTACGTTGTGGCTGTTGAAAAACTAATCCTCGCAGTAAATCATGACATTATACATCCACACAGCTAAAATTATCCGGAGAAAGTCAGGCAGAAAATTGGAGCAGGTTTTGGCTGCATTCTGACAAAGAGCTAGGAATCCAGGAGCAAGCAAACACCCACACAAACATAGTTATATCATACTGGCAGCTTCACGCAGCTCTCGGACCATGTCCACACATCGCAATTTCAATTTGCACGCCCTAAATGTATTACACCAAATGCAAGTATTCTAAGTGGGTCAAAATTGTTTTTTATTATTTTTAACCCGGTAATTGCAAGGCAAATGATCCTAATTGAAACCGCAACCTCTGAAATAAACAAGACCAAAAAATGAAAGTGGTGATTATGGTTTCCCAGTGCCTGTTGTCGGATTTGTGAAGTTGCTGCCAAGAGCATTTTCATGTCACTGTATCAAGCTGCTGCCCATTCTAGACAAACTGACTCATTCATGGTTCAGCAAAGGGGAGATGCTAAATCTATCCACTCCTCTTATTTGTCCCTCCAATGTGATGTTCCATTGTGTGTGCCCTCCACAATTACAACTACCCATGTGATGAATCGTGGAAAAAAATAGCTCAATCAAATCATATCTATCAGTCCACCATCTCCTGCCTAGAAAACATGCAAGTGGTCATTTTGCAAGCACAAGAAATGCACAAATGTCATGAAAGGATTAAAAAAAGGTTTTAAGTGGTTAATTTCTGATGATGTTACATGTCTGCAATGTGATTTTCTGTGGTGAAAAAGCCGCAAACGGCAGTCTTTGACCTCTCCCTCTTTTGGTTTCCCATACACGTTGCCTTTGCTTACAACAGAAAAAAATCTATCTTACCGTATTTTCCGGTCTCTAAGGAGCAACGGACTATGAGGCGCACCCCCAATGAATGGTGTATTTGCACATTTTTTCCTTATAAAAGGCACACCGGACTATACAGTGCACCTTCAATGAATGACATATTTAAAAACACCTTTCATGTATGAGTTACTCCACATTGTAAGGCGCTACAATAGAGGCTGGGGTTATGTTATGTATCCATTCGACCAAGTGTCTCAAACTAATTTTTGTCAATATTATCATATTGGTTGCCAGCCAATTGCATGGCAGATATAGTAGATAGAGACAAACAACCAAACATATTTAGGGAGACGTTACAGTGTTCTGTTGTTTCAAATTGTATTTCATAATTCTTACTTCATGCAGTATCTACATACACATTGAAAATGTTTTTTTTTTAATTCCAAGAGAATAATCGAAGACAAGGTTTAGGTTAGCATGTCAATTTATGGTGACTGAGCTAATACAGCTGCTCGTTATGGGAGAAAAAAAGCAATCAAAATAAATCAAAATCAATAAATCCGCATTATTTACACATACTTTACCCAGTTAATCTTAAAAACATGTATTATACTGTCCCATCCGTCACGGTATTAAAACAATGATTTGCATCTTGGCTGAACTATTTTATTGGGCTGTGATAAAATGTCCCCACATTTTTTGTTAGAGCACTGACTAATATTTTTTCCCGTTTAAGGATGACAAATAGAGGGAGAAATAAACCTTCATTCTCTACTCAACAACAATGAATGTTGGCAAAATAATGCTAACCAAAACATCGATCGTTTCGAACAGCAAAAGCATTTGAAGACATCTCTTATTTTGAGATAATGTACAAATAGAGGACTGTAAGACGGTGATGAGTTACATGCTGTTTGTTGTCAAAGTATTCCAACATTTATGGAGCTGATGCAGCACCAATTCACACTCTGACTAGTTAATTATGATTGGGACATGTTTAATATGTATGCATATAGTATATGACATTTGCAGGTGGCACGGAATAATTCGCCATGCGTGTTTTAAACTTCAAGTACGACAAATTGTAAAAGTTTACAAAACTCTGATTTATTGTATAAAAACTACTGCCACCATCAAGAAACCACCACATTCAGGACCGATGACACCCAGGCTCTTGACCTGAGGGGAGGGGGACACGGTTGAACTGTCAATGGTGAGAGAGAAACTGTTAGTTTTGTGGAGGGTGGATTTGGTACCGACAAGGAGAAGTTCGGTTTTTTTCACTGTTAAGCTTGAGAAAGTTATGGGAAAGCCATGATTTAATTTCTGAGAGGCAAAGTGAGAGGGATGAAGGTGGAAGAGAGGCGTCGAGTTTGCTGGAGAGGTAGAGTTGGGTGTCATCCGCGAAGCAGTGAAAGTGAATGCCAAACTTACAGAAAATATTGCCAAGAGGAAGTAGGTAGATAATAAAGAGAAGTGGCCCCAGGACAGACCCTTGAGGCACACCAGAGGACACAGGAGAGGACCGTGAGGTGAACGAGTTGATTTGGATGAATTGTGAGCGATCAGAGAGATGGGAATGAAACCAGCGGAGTGGGGTGTGGGTGATGCCTAGGGTGGAAAGTCTGTCGAGCAGGATAGGGTGGGAAATGGTGTCAAATGCTGAGGTCAGGTCGAGAAGGATGAGGATGGAGAGTGAACCGGCATCGGCTGCCATAAAAAGATCATTCGTGATTTTTATGAGAGCCGATTCAGTACTGTGGCGGGGGCGGAAACCAGACTGGAATTGTTCGTACAGGTTATTGTGGGTGAGGTGTGAGTGAAGCTGGGACACAACTGTCTTTTCAAGAATTTTGGCGATGAATGGAAGTCGGCGCTTCTCGATTGAGAAGCGCAGTTTAATATGAAGCAGACAGATTAACAAATGTCAATGAGTGCGAGTGGCCCTCGGTAGCTATGGCTCTATCCTCCCCTCACGCCCCACCCACACAAACCAAAAAAGGCCAAACTGAATTTCACATTCATAATAGACATGTGAGGCAAGCCCCTACTATTATGTCCTCTGCAATTAAAATGAGTTTGACACCCATGCATCGCAATGCCAGTACAACCCATTTGTCAAGCACATTAATGGTAATGATGTACTCATGGGACAAGTTAGTCCACCATCTCCTGCCTAGAAAACATGCAAGTGGTCATTTTGCAAGCACAAGAAATGCACAAATGTCATGAAAGGATTAAAAAAAGGTTTTAAGTGGTTAATTTCTGATGATGTTACATGTCTGCAATGTGATTTTCTGTGGTGAAAAAGCCGCAAACGGCAGTCTTTGACCTCTCCCTCTTTTGGTTTCCCATACACGTTGCCTTTGCTTACAACAGAAAAAAATCTATCTTACCGTATTTTCCGGTCTCTAAGGAGCACCGGACTATGAGGCGCACCCCCAATGAATGGTGTATTTGCACATTTTTTCCCTATAAAAGGCACACCGGACTATACAGTGCACCTTCAATGAATGACATATTTAAAAACACCTTTCATGTATGAGTTACTCCACATTGTAAGGCGCTACAATAGAGGCTGGGGTTATGTTATGTATCCATTCGACCAAGTGTCTCAAACTAATTTTTGTCAATATTATCATATTGGTTGCCAGCCAATTGCATGGCAGATATAGTAGATAGAGACAAACAACCAAACATATTTAGGGAGACTTTACAGTGTTCTGTTGTTTCAAATTGTATTTCATAATTCTTACTTCATGCAGTATCTACATACACATTGAAAATGTTTTTTTTTTAATTCCAAGAGAATAATCGAAGACAAGGTTTAGGTTAGCATGTCAATTTATGGTGACTGAGCTAATACAGCTGCTCGTTATGGGAGAAAAAAAGCAATCAAAATAAATCAAAATCAATAAATCCGCATTATTTACACATACTTTACCCAGTTAATCTTAAAAACATGTATTATACTGTCCCATCCGTCACGGTATTAAAACAATGATTTGCATCTTGGCTGAACTATTTTATTGGGCTGTGATAAAATGTCCCCACATTTTTTGTTAGGGCACTGACTAATATTTTTTCCCGTTTAAGGATGACAAATAGAGGGAGAAATAAACCTTCATTCTCTACTCAACAACAATGAATGTTGGCAAAATAATGCTAACCAAAACATCGATCGTTTCGAACAGCAAAAGCATTTGAAGACATCTCTTATTTTGAGATAATGTACAAATAGAGGACTGTAAGACGGTGATGAGTTACATGCTGTTTGTTGTCAAAGTATTCCAACATTTATGGAGCTGATGCAGCACCAATTCACACTCTGACTAGTTAATTATGATTGGGACATGTTTAATATGTATGCATATAGTATATGACATTTGCAGGTGGCACGGAATAATTCGCCATGCGTGTTTTAAACTTCAAGTACGACAAATTGTAAAAGTTTACAAAACTCTGATTTATTGTATAAAAACTACTGCCACCATCAAGAAACCACCACATTCAGGACCATTTGCAACATTAAAAAATCAAATTGGCACAGTGGCAACTGTATGCGCCATTCAAACTTAAAGTGCTTTGACAGCAAACGTATGAAGCCAAGACTTTGGTTTCTCAGGCATGTTTGTTGTCACTTTTGAAACACTGTTTCAGCTTAGTGAAGAGTGGAATGAACAATTATCGTGAGCTCACAGAGAGAAGACAACAATTCATAATATGCAGTGTAGATTGTTTCGGTTCATATCTGTGGGATTTTCGACTCTTCGGTCTTGCACTCAGGGTAGGCTTAAGATACGTACTTTCATGATCACTGGGTTACTGACTTGGCAGTGCATTTTAATGTGTTCTATTGTTGTTGATGTGAACTTATTATTACTCTAGCCATATTGCACTGTGTAGCCAGGACAGAAGCTAGCAATGTCTCAGTAGTGCCCCCTTCCCAATTACTGTCATTATGTCACAGATGGCAGTGAACAGCTATGTATACTTTATTTTGTTCCAAATGACTTGCATGCTGTCCATAAAATATTTTAAAAAATAACACAAGAGGTAAGACTCAGACATTTGGTTCCATTCTTTTTAAGGCTTCAGACTGGAAAATCACAGGGATGCTTTTTCATGTCAAACTATTTTCCTGGACTGTTTTGCCTTCCATGGAGCAACAAAGTAAAGCGTAAACAGTTACTTGAAACATTTCTCAAGCCTTTAAACAACATAGATCCTCCCCATCTTGTCTCACTGTCCGCCAGGGTTGACATGAGATTAACGAGACATCCATCATGACGATTGGATGTGACCTGAGAGCTCAAGTTCAGGTGTGACATGATGAATAGATAGAGGTAGTGTTGGACCTCAGTGAGTAAGGGATTGGAAAAGGATTGAGTGTGTACAAGGCCTGTCCTCGATCTGAACTTCAGTTAATCAATTAACTCCATTATGTTTATCTGGGGAGGGCGGTAGTCGAGTGGTTAGCACACCGGCTTCACAGTGCAGAGGTCGCCGGTTCGCGTCCCGGTCCGGCCTCCCTGTGTGGAGTTTGCATGTTCTCCCCGGACCCGCGTGGGTTTTCTCCGGGTCCTCCGGTTTCCTCCCACACTCCAAAAACATGCATGGCAGGCAGATTGACCACTCCAAATTGTCCCTAGGTGTGAGTGTGAGAGTGACTGTTGTACGTCTTTGTGTGCCCTGCGATTGGCTGGCAACCAATTCAGGGTGTCCCCCGCCTCGTGCCCGAAGTCAGCTGAGATAGGCTCCAGCAACCCCCGCGACCCTAATGAGGAATAAGCAGTACGGAAAATGAGATGAGATGAGATGAGATGTTTATCTGGGTCGCACTCCATGTTCCTGTTGGCCTAGAGTCCACATAGAAACTCTGAAGATGAGCCAGCACTAGAGACCCAAGGATGAGGTCATTTCCTGCATATTGGTGAATTGGTTGATCAAATACGAAGCGCGTGGCTCTCCGTCCTTGTGTGAGCTCACATCTACTTCTACACGTATCTGAATTGTAATGGCGTGTCTATACTTAAGTGTACTTTGATATACAAAGCAGAAATACTTCATTGATGATTTGATCAGTCACCATCCAGTCAATTTTTCTTTGGTCTTTTGTTTGCCAAAACATTATTGGGGCTTAGCTTCCCCTTGTTTTATAACATTTAAAACTAGAGCACTGGAGGATATACAGTACTCAAACACAGATAATTGATCATTTTTACATCCAAATACATGATAATGACAGTCTCGCTTTCACTACATCCAAGTAGGTGTTATAGATTCCAGATTAAAGATGAATTGAACCCATAAAACATGCTTTGTGTCATTTGACCACACGCCTCTGCCTGCGGGTGGGTAATTTCAGAGATGTGCACACACACCTACAGCTACGCTAGAGTTCAAGGCCCAGGCCAATTGCCTGGACTTGGCAAACAAGTGAAGATCATTTCAATGACCCAGAGTTCTGACTAAAAATAACATGGCAAAAAGTTTATGAACTGACTTGGCATGAATGTCAACAAGTGATTTACTGCTGTGATATGTCATGACACCTACACATCCAGTTGGATTATAGGGTGTACAAATGAGGGCCAACTGTGTGACATTTAGGTTTATTGTGGTCAGAAAATGGTGTCCAAAGATTTAGATTAAGGATCTTGTCATCCAGGTCTTCCACTTCATGGTACATATATATATATTTGAATCAGGCAATACGTGAACAGGATCTGTTCAACGAGATTTGAACATGCTGGCAAATACTTGGAAGACGGATCTTCTCGAGCACTGTCAGTTTGATCGTTAGATGTGTTAGTATTCCAGCCGATCGCGATGCCAGTTGTTAACGGCCTTTTGGCTTTGGACACCTGGTAGTAAGTGTGATTGGCTGTCAATAGTGCAAATCGTTCACAAAATGGTTGTCCGTAGGTACTTTATGGTCTCTGACTGTACACTTTGCACCGTTGCCATAAAAATACTGTTGAGATGAAAAAGGTGGTGTTAATATACACTAATTGGCTACACTGTGACACTGTTATTTTGCTTCCCGACACCACATATCTAACATGGTTGGGGTTCGATAAAAGGGATGGACGAAAACCCACATCAGCCATTAATTAGTTCATCCTTTCAAATAAAGAAGTTCACAGTGACAGAATCCAAATGTTTAAGGCATACACATGAGAAAACCTAAACATCACGGTGATAAAATCAACGTGTGCTTACTGCACTTTTATTGGTGGGATGACCAATAAAGCACACCACACACAATGACTTTTTTACTGACAATTGTCCATGATACCAAACCAGATTTCTGGCACAGGATCAAGCCCGTCCTGAGAGAGGACATCCAGACTACCGGAAAGTGCAAAGCAGAAGAAAGAGTAGCTGTAGAAGAAATAACAGAAACCAGGCTAACTGTTACTGTGAGTCGACTATGGTTGGTTTCAAACTTTGAAATGTTATTTACTGTGGAGAATGACTTGGGAGATTGTAATGCAGGTTCTTGGGCACCAAAAGTAGACTAGATATTTGACTTCCTAAAAGGAGTTCTAATTTGTGGCACACATGATGCAACACTTTTTCGATGGATTTGATGCGTCGTTGGCATGCAGACTCTGAGCTTCACAGATGTGCGTGGTGCATCATATTTCATTTATACATATGAGAACGCAGTGCGACAAGCACACTAAATGTAGAAATTAAATCATGAAATGAGTTATCTTCATTATCATTTGAAAAATATGTGTCCCTCTTGTTCAATTAAGTAGACTATTGCCGTTGGAGAGCTCAGCAAAGGAATCACCTTTCAAGTAATGTCCTCAAAACGTGTCCTCAAGTGCACCCAACTATTTCATGACCTATTACATTCCAAAGGAGTCAATAATCTATTTTCTAGCCAGTTTTGACAAAAAGAACCATATTAGGGTCTCACACGAATCCCTATAATTCAGTGCCGACTTTTTGAAAAACCATAATTTCTGCTACATGTATATTTAGGCAATGTTCCATAATATTTCAGAGAACTACAATATTGTCTTTGAATGTTACAGTGAAAAAGTTTACATTGTAATTTAAGACAGCGTGAGGTTTGACCAATGAATGAGATTTATTGCCTTGACTTTCAAGGAACTGCGGTCATTAAAATCATCACTGCCTCTGTACGCTCACTCACTCACTCACACAGCCAATGATAAAACTACTCCAATGACACCAAAATATATAAATAAATAAATAAATAAATTGATTGGTGGCTCTTTGAATTCCAGACCCTTCACATGTTGCTCCATAAAGTCACTGTTTACTTCTTTCACTGGTCTATGGTATATAAGCTTGAATCACTCTGCTCTGTGTGCGTGTGTGTGCGCGCGTGTGTGTGTGTGTGTGTGTGTGTGTGTGTGTGTGTGTGTGTGTGTGTGTGTGTGTGTGTGTGTGTGTGTGTGTGTGTGTGTGTGTGTGTGTGTGTGTGCATCTGTGTGTCTGAAAGCACATCTTAACCAGCTGGTTTGCCATGAAAGACCCTGAAGAATAAGAGCTAATACTGTGGCTTTGGTAATCTTCCTATACAAACATGGACTCTTTTCCCAATATGACAGCCAACACCACCACTTGGACCTGGTCTGTTTTATACTTGGCAGGTTGCAGGGGAATCCTGATGGGTTTATTGACAGTCCTGTCTGGCATGTTTCCACCTACAGCTCCGATACAGTAGCTACCTGTGAGTTGATAACATAAATGCAGACCGATCTGGGATACCCCTGGTCTATCCAGTGTCCTCCTCATTCACCCATCCAGCCATGATGCATTCTGATAGTTTTATTTAAATAGTCCGAAAAAGTGTTCACGAGTCAGGCAATCACTCACTATGTTTTCCTTGGACATTTTCCTTGGACAAGTACCGTAAAAAGTCGACAAAAGCAAATGTCTTTGGATCAGTTTTTTTTTTTACAAAACGGAAGGTAAAAATAACACTTGAGAGAGTGGACTAAATAAGGCAAACAAAACCTACAAGGATGCAGTTTATAGTTAAATCATCAACATTTGTATTCTTTTTTTGTTTTTTTAAATGAGACACAATTCTTATATATTGTCTATCCATCCATTTCCCGTACCGTTTATTCCTCATTAGGGTCGCGGGGCCTGGAGCTTATCTCAGCCGTCTTCGGGCACTAAACGGGGGACACCCTGAATTGGTTGCCAGCCAATCGCAAGGCACACAGACACAAACAACCATCCGTACTCACACTCACACTCACACATAGGGACAATTTGGAGTCTTCAATCTGACTGCCATGCATGTTTTTGGAATATGGGAGGAAGCCCACGCGGGCCCGGGGAGAACATGCAAACTCTACACACGGAGGCCGTAGCGGGACGCGAACCGGCAACCTCTGCACTGTGAAGCCGGCGTGCTAACCACTCGACTCCGGGCTGCCTCTTATATACTGTAAAGTGCTATAATCTATGTAAATGTGACATGTATTTGCGATATATTTTGATGCATTTTTATGCTTGAGAAAACACTTATTTCTGGATTTGGGGAAAGGGTGCGAGCTTTGAAACATGTCTCTTCCTACAAAATATTTTTAGTTCAGAAATTTCACAGTCACTTTACCATATAAAATAACAACCGGAAGGATAAACAAATCTCTTGATGCAGTTGTTTACTTATCAAGTCAAACTTCAGTTCGGAAAGCAACTCTATCACAAATTTCAACTCTCTTAAAAAGGCCAACCGTAACAGTTCAAGCCAACGGTAAACTAAGTATGCATCATAATGGGAAGAGAATGGGGACAATGTTTGGAATCCAACACGCATTGCATAAAACCCAATACTTCTCTGTTCATTCTTGACAAATGTAAATATCTCAAAGAGGTAAATGGAATCCGTCGAGGAGATATAAACTATGGAGAATGAGGGATTGGACTGGGAGTTGGAATTGATGGAAGAAGGCCTCGGGCACAGAAAGTAGTTTACACAGCATACGCACGGGTGAAATTAGCACACACACACACACACACACACACACACACACACACACACACACACACACACACACACACACACACACACACACACACACACACACACGCCTACCCGCAGCGCATCCTTTCCACCAAACCAGGAGAAGGAATGCAAGTCCAGTAAATATCTGGATGGAGAGAGATGACAGATTGGAGTAGTGAACACAATAATTACCACATAGTTCCCACCACTGTGCATGTCTGCAACATCCACAGTTCCTCAGGCTAACTTCCTTTAAGTGCTTCCAATGGAGCTTACACATCTACATTTAAAAGTAACGTCTTACACCGCAACCCCAAGAAGTAGTATAATGGCTAACAGCTAAAGACCTACTAGCACTTGTTTAAAAAGAAACAAGTTATGGGATTTATACCAGGTCAGACAAAAGAGATATCTTGTCAATGTACTGCAGCACGGGGAACAGAAAGCCTCTCGTTTCAACCAACCCACGGTCACAGCCTCCACGAGGACAGCGCTCGGCACGGGTACAACGTCTAATGACTCAAATTCAATTCTGAAGCATTCAGCTCCCATCCAACCCACAGGTATGACCATAAATGCTGCAAATGCCAAGACAGTATAATCATCAGATTGTATTCTGCAATCATGACTATGAGTGGCGCCCAGCGTCCTGAAAGTTAAGCTGCATCTCTCTGGCTCTTAAAAATGTCTTGATCAGCCTTGTGGCCTTTCCAGCTAAATTGCTGACACTCAAGTCCCTGGCTAAGGAAGACTTGTTGCAGCAGAGTTCCGAATGTTTACACCCAACCATGAACTCAAGAGGATATTTGAGGTTTTCTACAAAGTCGGCTTTGTCAAATCAAAAATCAGTTTAAGACATTTAGACTGCAACAGGAATTTACTATCTTCAAATGTTTTCCTCATAATTTAACAATTCACAAATGCAAACCAAGGCAAAATAACAAGGCCTGAGTGTTGCCAATCACTGTTCTTGCGGAAGCCTGTCAACACTATTTTTATCGCAACAATGCTACCTACTTAAATTAAACGGCACCATTTTGTATTAATCCAGTGAGCTTTTACGTGATGATACATTTCCATTTTTGTATATGCAGTATAGGGCGGCCTGGTAGTCGAGTGGTTAGCACGCCGACTTCACAGTGCAGAGGTTGTGAGTTCAAGACCCGGCCTCCTTGTGTGGAGTTTGCATGTTCTCCCTGGGCCCGCGTGGGTTTACTCCGGGTCCTCCGGTTTCCGCCCGCAATCATGGCAGGCTGATTGAACACTTCAAATTGTCTCTAGGTGTGAGTGCGAGCGCGGATAGTTGTTTGTCTCTGTATTGCGATTGGTTGGCAACCCATTCAGTGTGTCCCCAGCTGTGTGCCCAAAGATGGCACCCCCGCGACCCTATTGAGGATTAAGCGGTCTGGAAAACGGATGGGTGTATATGCAATGTAAATATTGTCTCTGGGAATCATTACTTGCCGGAGCACTTTAAGAAGACAAGGACAGAAGGGCAGTTCGCTGGTGGAGGATGGACCGGCAAATTAGGGTAAAGGGGCCACCTCTCGTCAATCACAATCCACATCTCATTCAATTCGAAATGCAATGGTAGTACAGACATTTGCATTGAATTTCACTGCTTTTTTTTTTCTGTCTTGTGGTTGACGAGCAGTGGTGAAGTGAGAGAAGATAGACTTCCAATTCTGTAAGACAGGATCACAAACAGCTTTCAAGAATGCATTTGTCAGATGTCCTAAATTTCCAATGCGGACCTAATGAAGGAGACCTGTATACCATTTTTAATAAAGGGTCCTTTTATCCCCAGTGCTCCTCGGAGTTGTCTAGTGAGGGCCTATGTGCTTCAAATAAAGACACATACTGTACATATGCATTTTGGGGGAGTTTGTCCACTTGTACACGGCGAATTTGCATTCACATCTGATGCTTTAACATGACTATTGAGGATTCAATAAGAGAGGACTTTTGAAATATTATTCCACACCTTATGACAGCAACACTATAAAATCAGGCGTGGTTTCCAGACAGCTTTGGGAGGAGGTTGGGAACTTGTTGGTCAGCCTTCAAGGTCTTAAATTCATCAACACATGGTGTCACTTGATGTATTGTCAAAATAGTTAGACTTAATCGTATGATTTCCCTCAGGAGCAAAAACGCTCCAAGTTCATATCCGAAGAGTTACAGTGCAGGGTCTGTGTCCCCATCCTATCCTGCAAAGAGGAACCTGTCAAAACATTTAACCTTTACTGCATTTTTAAGGAAATTGAGCTATTTTCATTGCCATGATTAATTGTCAAATTATAGCTTGCGGTCATTATTGTGAATGGAGGTGATCAGTGGAGAATTCCAAAGTCAAGTAGCAGCTATTTACAGTGTAATGCTGACAAAAAAAATCCCCAAGAGCACAAGCTGCCAGACACCAAAAACACAGACATATTAAATCAGCAAATTGTGTTGAAAGATGGAGCGAAACCTCATTTCATTAAAACGGTTTGAGTCAATCAAATCGTGACACAAACCGCAAGTGAATCAAGTGCTCACATTTCATTGTCTCGCCAGTAAGGCACAACTGTATGTTCTAAGCTCTTACCAAAGTCTTGGCAGCAAGTGTTCTAATGGTCTCCGAGCCCACTTTAACCACCATGTGAAAGGAAAGAGCTATGTATTTTTTTTTCTCACAAAATAAGCATAAATCTGCTAATGCAAAAGTTGCATCACTGAATGGAATATATTTGCGCTGTTTGTAATAAATCAGTGGTCATTCAGTGACACAGACGCTGGCAGGTTTCGGGACGGTCCCATAGATGACTATGAATTCAGATGCATATTTTGCGATGTGACCAAATGCAAAAAGACTATTCTGTTATGAGTTCGTTATTGACTGTCCATAACAGTTTACGCTGCCATTACAAGAGGCTTTATTGCAATTCCAAATGACATTTTAAATCAGATGATCTTTGAAGACATAATCATGAAGACTTGTAAATATCAGACAATGATCACACAAGTCAACTCAAATTCACTTTTTAATTGTATATTTATTTATTACAAAAAAAACTACCTGACTCTTGGCAAGAAAAATAATTCCCACTAAAACCTAAAAGCAACTTGCAATGAGTCTTTCACATCTCTGGGAAAACATTTTGACCCATTCTTTACAGTATTTCAACAGCAGTTCAGGTTTTTGGTGATGAACAATCTTTTAAAAGTTCATGCCACAGCATTTCAATCAGATTCGAGTCCTGTCTCTTTGGCTGAACAAAACATTGTTTCTTTTCCGCTGAAATAGGCTTTAGCTTGAGCTCACAAAATGACAACCAAACATTTAGCTTTAGGCTTTTCAGAAAAAAGAAATCATTTGGAGTTCCATGTATCACATCAAGTCACCCAGGTTCTGGAATAGCAAAGCAGCCGCAGAACATGTTTGAAAGTTGGTATGGAATAATAATAATAATAATAATAATAATAATAATAATAATAATAATAATAATAATAATAATAATAATAATAATAATAATAATAATAATAATACAGTAGAATCTCATTATATCGATATTCTCGGGAGTCAGAAAAAATATTGATATAACCGTACTATCGATATATCCGATTCTGCGCCGAACTTCATTAAAAGTCGGCAATACAGTATAAATGGGGGATCTTTGATATGGCATGTAATTTTCTCCTTGAGTTCATGGATTGCGTATCTAGCATGCTTTTGTACTGTAGTGAAGTGAAAAATAAACTTATGCATTAAATAAAAACGTCATTTATTATTTTCATAACGCACTCCTGCAATAGTAACTCTGAGTAGCACTCGACATTGTTCCATACACACGAGAGAAACCACGAATGCCAGCATGTAAATATGAAAAATAGTGATTATTGCAAGCGATAAAGATATCTGAATATAACACAATTAAATACATGTACGGAAAACAAAAACTGCAACGTTTACATTACTTAGGTTGATAAAGTATTCTGTGGCACGCCGAACTCTTTCGCGATGGAGGATTTGCTTCTTGTTGGATTGCCCTCCACAGCTATTATTGCCTTGTACTTTGTTCCGATATCACAATTCTTGCGTTCCCCCATGGTTGAAATTGGTGTTGAACAACTGTACTGTATATAAGAAGACTACAGTATGTTTCAGATGCTATTGCAGCTCTGCTACACAGAGCAAGACACGAAAGCTGGTCACGTGACCAACGGTGTTACAGATACAGATTTCGATAATGGTGGTACTGTATAGAAATTCCGAAGCTACAGCTTAAGCTGCTTTTGTATATATATAAGCAGAGCAAAATGGGCGGCGGGAGATGAAAAAGGATTATCGTAATAACCATGTATCGTACTAAACTGAACTAATTATCCATAAAAAGACTAGAAATTTGCCGGGAAATGAAAATAGTATCGTAATAAGCAGTACTATCAATATAACCGATATCGATATAACGAGACTTTACTGTAATAATAATAAGTTTTTAATGCTGTTTTACCCTTATGGACGATGTAATGAGTGACACACCTTTCATGTCGTTGAATTAAAATATTCCTCAGGTCGAACGCTGGCGCATGTGGCTGCCGCTTCTCTACCGCAGAAAAACCGATCCTGTGACTGTAAAGTGACATTGAGAGTTTTGAAAGGCGCTTGGAATTATATGTATTATTATTATTATTTTAAAAAATAAGAGTCATGTCAACATGCATAGCTGTCCTTGACAAAATGGGGGTCTCTGTCAGTTCCTTACAGGGGCCCCTCAAATCTAACTACTGACCCCTTGTAGCCCGTTGTGTTTTGTGCAATATTTTATGAATACTAGTCTTCGAATGCATTCACGTTTCAAGCATTGAAGAATAGCAGCGTAGAAGAAAAGTGAACACTTTAGTGTGTTCCATTGGAGCTTTTGCACGTGGCCTGTCTCCAGGGATACAGAGTCCATATTTGAAGGTTGGTTGATAAAGACTGCACGAATTTGGACACTGGTGTGTGGTCAAGTCGTACTCAAAGTTACATCTTGTCGCAGTATTTGGCAGAAGCGGCCTATGACTTTGTACACAGCAGTTAAGCCTGTCGAAATTCGCCCCGGCTTATATGATACACAGACGCGACATGAGGAGGATCATTCCAAGGCTTCGAAGGACGCAGCCTGTGAATTGTCCTTCGGATCGCGCAGCCTATAAATTTGGACACAGCCCAAGACCAGATAGACTTTGTGCTCTGTGGTTGCTTGGCGATCTCTAATGGGTGGACCACTCCTCTAGCCAATAAATCAATCATGATGGGTTATGGGAAAATTATTTAGATGGATAAATGTTGGGAAAATGTGCAATGTACTGCAGCAGTTTTTTCAGAATCCATAAAAACAAAAAGACATTTGATAAAATTGTCCACTGTCTTGAACTAACTGTCACAATCATCTTATTTTTCTCCTGGCTTTCAATTGCTCTGCATCCTATCTGCTCTTTATTTGGCCTGCCATTGTCCATCTGTGTTGATGTTGCCAAAGATGAGTGATTGGAATGCGCACGTGCTTGTACGTGCATGCACATGTTCATGTGATGGGTGCTGCGGTTGCGTGGTCCAAGCAGGCTTTCATCTGCTGCTAAGGCACAGCCCCAGCTCTTTTCCAGTAGCTTGATGGAAAAATCCAATATGTTCCAACACGCACATCCCGGCGATCAATTATCCCTAACTTGGTAACACACATCATGACCAACAAATATACCAAAACATTCAACAATTGAAACATCATGGCATTGTGGTTCACAAGCATCCCTATGAGAGGTCGTTTTGATCAGGACCATTAATTCACAAGCCGACTAAGTAACAACAGCTATTCTAAATACATAATATGCTTTATTTATAACATGGTCGGCCGAGTCTGTTGTTTGACAAACAAAATAACACTAAAAGGAATTGTAAAAGCCCACAGCTACAGCTATTAAAGTTGTTTTCTGTAAACACAAATGCCAGAATTTATATTGCGTGTTCTCCAAAGAACCCACATCTAACAACACATCTCGAATGGGATAAACGACCTCCCCTCCATATTAAAGGAGAAAAAAAGTTCCCAAGACAATTTGAAACAGTTTCTATCCACCTACACCAGACCACAACTTTTGTGTGCAACATTCTTCTGCTCTGATCATGCCCTGCTTTGAAAGAGAATTTCAAAATATTTAGAGATTCCACAATTCCATCCAGTTTGTCAAATGCCCATCACTCCTCTCATAAAACGTATGCAATCCTACAAAGTATAAATGCCTGTTAAACTAGCCGATTATAGTGCCTCAAACTTTTGGGCTAGTATAAGGTTCAATGCAATATTAAAAATTTGTTTTGCCAGACTACAATTTCCACAATTTATTTGTATAACAATATCACTTCAATAAATCAAATTTAGATTCAACCCACCATTATTGACATGATATAATTGTTCCGTTTGGCAAGAATTAAGTGTGAGTGCAGTGTGTGTTGTTCCTGGAAGTTTTAGAATTCTCCCTTCTGCAACACACATGATTCAAATGATCAGGATCATGAACCAACGTATAAAGAGTTGGCTGATCTTTTATAAGGTGTGTTGGAGCAGGTAGACATAAAAACCATCCAACATATAGGTCCTCAACAACCTAAATTGCCCAAACCTGCTCTAATGGCTATGTTTAACACCGTGTTCTAATGACGAGGTGTGTGTGTGTGTGTCTAACACGGGGGGTTGTTATGCGTCTAGTGCAGTAGTGTAGTAGCTAGAGGCAAATGCATGCTTACTTGCCACCTGCTTGCAACTCTCTCGCTTACAGCTCGCTGCCGCTGGCTAGCCCTTAGTGGTAAACAAGGAAGCAGCTCTGTGTGTAAGTCTTCCTCTGCCAGGAGACAGCCTCTCAGCTGCTGCAGGTGCCTATGGCAGACTAGGCCTCTCTGTTAATGTGGAAAAGACTGAGTTAATTTGTGAGTGGGCATCCATTCCTCCAGTTCTTCCACCAACCTTCACCATCTCCAATAAGCCACTAGCAATCGTGGACTCTTTCAAATACCTGGGCAGCTTGCGCTCTGGCGACTGCAGCATCGACAGAGAGATCCAAAACCGGATCAAACAGGCATAGCATCTTTTGGCAAACTCAGGAGGAGAGTCTTTCAAAACAAAGATCTCAAACTCCACACCAAGACGGCAGTTTATCGGGCTGTTGTTATGTCAACCTTCCTCTACAGCTGCGAAGCATGGACCCTGTACAGTCGCCACCTCAGGATGCTTGAGGCCTTCCACATTAAGTGCCTACAATGCATCAAGGATATCCTGGAGGGACAGAGTCCCACACACCAACAAGCAAGCACCAGCATCCCACAAACCAACTGCACTGCAGGCTACAGTCACCCAGCACCAACTTTGCTGGCAAGGCCATGTGATCAGGATGCCAGAAGAGCGCTTGCCACGTAAGGTGCTTTATGGCCACCTCCATCTCAGCCGTCGCCAGGCAGGAGGCCCAAAAATGCGCTATAAAGACCAGGTAAAGACTGCCATGAAAAAATGTGGCGTGGACCCGGCCCAGCTGGAGGACATTGCAGCTCAACGCTCCATCTGGCGGCAGCTCCTCCAACAAGGAGTACAGAAAATTGAGGAAGACCAAGGTTACCGACGGACCAAGAAATGTCAAAGGAGACATGAAGCCAGTGCCACACCCACAACCCCAGTCAATGCCTTCACCTGCTCTGACCGTGGCAAGCAGTGTGGATCACAGATTGGGCTACACAGCCACATGAAATGGGCTCACAAGAAATAGCGTTGGACTGTCATCATCGGACACGATGGACAACCTTAAGCAACCAAGCAATGACGAGCCATCAAACGCATTGCAGGAAAAAAAACAGTTCGCCACACAGGGGATAAGGGTATAATTATTCATATCCTACAGACACCACTCAATATATTTGATGCTCGTGTACTCTATTCACGCAGCACAACTCCAAGTCAATATTCTTGTATAGAAGTGAAGGAAGGGAAAATAAAATCGATCTATGTTTGAGGTGTCCAAAGCTTTGTTTCTTGTTTTCTTTTTCAAATAATTAGTTTCTTCCAATTGCTCTTTCGTTGCTGACCCCAAGGCAATATGTTTCTGCTCATTTGCCCTACTGTGAATATTGCCCAGGACAGTCTCAGCGGATAATCTATGAACAATAAATGTCATAGAATAGACGTAAACTCCAATCGGTCGTCATCAAAATTGATGTTGACATTTTGACTTATGCACACATTAAACTCTTATTGGATAAGCCACCTAAGCTATTTTTGTGCTGTCCGATGTTTCTGTCAATCCCAGTGTCTTCAGCTTCGATGATTTACAATTTTTCCGACAGGTCATTCCATATGACACAACGCCACACAAAACAAATGCAGATTCACTTAGAAAAATGTGCAGGATTCTTCCAAGCCAACGTTGACACGTTCTCAGTTTGTGAGCCGGTGCACCTAACATTATTTTCAGTCAGGCTGTGATAGTGTGCATACGTTTAATGCCTTCGTAAAAAAACAACTTTCTGAAACTCTAATATTTCACAAGACAAAAATAGCTGATGTGATAAAATAAAATTTAAAAAATACATCCATCCATTTCCTTAACCGCTAATCCTCACAACTGCCTGCCTGCTTAGCTTAGCATGTAGTTATGAAGTGACTTTGTATTAAGAACCAGTGAAAACATAAATAGATATCTAGCATTGTCACATATCCTTATCAAGCCCTCACTAACATCCCACTACCACCATCCCCCACCCATCCGCCCACTTTTGAGCAGACTTGTCCTGTCTCCAGGGATACAGAGTCCATATTTGAAGGTTGGTTGATAAAGACTGCACGAATTTGGACACTGGTGTGTGGTCAAGTCGTACTCAAAGTTACATCTTGTCGCAGTATTTGGCAGAAGCGGCCTATGACTTTGTACACAGCAGTTAAGCCTGTCGAAATTCGCCCCGGCTTATATGATACACAGACGCGACATGAGGAGGATCATTCCAAGGCTTCGAAGGACGCAGCCTGTGAATTGTCCTTCGGATCGCGCAGCCTATAAATTTGGACACAGCCCAAGACCAGATAGACTTTGTGCTCTGTGGTTGCTTGGCGATCTCTAATGGGTGGACCACTCCTCTAGCCAATAAATCAATCATGATGGGTTATGGGAAAATTATTTAGATGGATAAATGTTGGGAAAATGTGCAATGTACTGCAGCAGTTTTTTCAGAATCCATAAAAACAAAAAGACATTTGATAAAATTGTCCACTGTCTTGAACTAACTGTCACAATCATCTTATTTTTCTCCTGGCTTTCAATTGCTCTGCATCCTATCTGCTCTTTATTTGGCCTGCCATTGTCCATCTGTGTTGATGTTGCCAAAGATGAGTGATTGGAATGCGCACGTGCTTGTACGTGCATGCACATGTTCATGTGATGGGTGCTGCGGTTGCGTGGTCCAAGCAGGCTTTCATCTGCTGCTAAGGCACAGCCCCAGCTCTTTTCCAGTAGCTTGATGGAAAAATCCAATATGTTCCAACACGCACATCCCGGCGATCAATTATCCCTAACTTGGTAACACACATCATGACCAACAAATATACCAAAACATTCAACAATTGAAACATCATGGCATTGTGGTTCACAAGCATCCCTATGAGAGGTCGTTTTGATCAGGACCATTAATTCACAAGCCGACTAAGTAACAACAGCTATTCTAAATACATAATATGCTTTATTTATAACATGGTCGGCCGAGTCTGTTGTTTGACAAACAAAATAACACTAAAAGGACTGCCATGAAAAAATGTGGCGTGGACCCGGCCCAGCTGGAGGACATTGCAGCTCAACGCTCCATCTGGCGGCAGCTCCTCCAACAAGGAGTACAGAAAATTGAGGAAGACCAAGGTTACCGACGGACCAAGAAATGTCAAAGGAGACATGAAGCCAGTGCCACACCCACAACCCCAGTCAATGCCTTCACCTGCTCTGACCGTGGCAAGCAGTGTGGATCACAGATTGGGCTACACAGCCACATGAAATGGGCTCACAAGAAATAGCGTTGGACTGTCATCATCGGACACGATGGACAACCTTAAGCAACCAAGCAATGACGAGCCATCAAACGCATTGCAGGAAAAAAACAGTTCGCCACACAGGGGATAAGGGTATAATTATTCATATCCTACAGACACCACTCAATATATTTGATGCTCGTGTACTCTATTCACGCAGCACAACTCCAAGTCAATATTCTTGTATAGAAGTGAAGGAAGGGAAAATAAAATCGATCTATGTTTGAGGTGTCCAAAGCTTTGTTTCTTGTTTTCTTTTTCAAATAATTAGTTTCTTCCAATTGCTCTTTCGTTGCTGACCCCAAGGCAATATGTTTCTGCTCGTTTGCCCTACTGTGAATATTGCCCAGGACAGTCTCAGCGGATAATCTATGAACAATAAATGTCATAGAATAGACGTAAACTCCAATCGGTCGTCATCAAAATTGATGTTGACATTTTGACTTATGCACACATTAAACTCTTATTGGATAAGCCACCTAAGCTATTTTTGTGCTGTCCGATGTTTCTGTCAATCCCAGTGTCTTCAGCTTCGATGATTTACAATTTTTCCGACAGGTCATTCCATATGACACAACGCCACACAAAACAAATGCAGATTCACTTAGAAAAATGTGCAGGATTCTTCCAAGCCAACGTTGACACGTTCTCAGTTTGTGAGCCGGTGCACCTAACATTATTTTCAGTCAGGCTGTGATAGTGTGCATACGTTTAATGCCTTCGTAAAAAAACAACTTTCTGAAACTCTAATATTTCACAAGACAAAAATAGCTGATGTGATAAAATAAAATTTAAAAAATACATCCATCCATTTCCTTAACCGCTAATCCTCACAACTGCCTGCCTGCTTAGCTTAGCATGTAGTTATGAAGTGACTTTGTATTAAGAACCAGTGAAAACATAAATAGATATCTAGCATTGTCACATATCCTTATCAAGCCCTCACTAACATCCCACTACCACCATCCCCCACCCATCCGCCCACTTTTGAGCAGACTTGTCACATGTCTAATGGTGCAGCAACAAGTGTCTCTCCACTAGCACTCTTTTTCTACGTGCACTTCCCTGAATCTTGTCAATTATCCCTCACGGCTTGGCTGACCTGACTCTCAATGTGGGTCACAGGCCGCACAATCACCTGGTAATTACCAAAGAGTAAACAAGCCAAGCCAATGGAGAGCTTGTAATGATTGTCAGGCTGCCACAAAAGGCCCTTCAGCTCTAATGAGGAGTAAGTGTGTCATATTATATTACACAATTATTGGACCTGACCACCATGATAAATATTGTATCTCTGGCTGCAATGTTATGGGATCAAGGTGAATTTGAGGGCTCATGTGTGATCGGAGTGTAACCCTGGCAAGGTGAATTTGAGGGCTCATGTGTGATCGGAGTGTAACCCTGGCCCTTTCGTCTCAATAGTGTGATCTGAAATGACCTGACATAATAAGCCCTTTGCCCAGTTCTTGAATCAGATGATTAATTGCTCACCGGTCTTTCAGCAGCTATGACACCATGTGCCACCCACCGAGTAAGTTTTGGCCTCCTGTCTCAGGCTCATTAAATGGGGCCTTTGTCTACAAGCTGGTCTCTTTTGTCCCAGCGCGCCCACCTATCAGAGAGGTCGACCCCTGTGTCTCTAGTCACTATGACATCACCTCCTCATCGAGGCGAAGGTGATGCCTCTCAGTGGGCCATCTAGTTCCCCTTATCATTCAATCACTCCTTTGTGCTAGCCAGGCCTGCCGGCTTATATGGACAGTAATGAGACTTTGCAATTTGCCAAGCGCAATATAAACCGCACAAAGAAATGGCCATAATAGCACATTGTTTTAAGCAAGTTAAGTGAGCTTCATGGGATTACGTGCACTCACTTTTGACAAAACTGCTTGGCAGAGCTGGGGCAGTAAAAACACTCTGTTCAGTAGTCAGGTGAGTGAGTAGGCCACACAGTTACTTTGGAGTGGTTTATACTTTGAGCATTATTTAGCATACTGGAGACTATTTGCTTTTATTATTTTCAGGAACTGTGCTACTCTTGATAGGAAACACAATGTTGACAGTTTTTGAACTCATTCCATGTCCTGACCTTTCCCAAAGCCTTTCAGGTCCCAAAAAATTGAAATAGGGGTATCATAATAAAAATATTCATTTAAAAAATATAATGCACTCAGTGAATTCATTTCTGAAATTGTTTCAGTGTTCAATGCACGTTGGTGTCATCCTTAAGAATGAAATACAATGACATTCATCCCACGTCCACCGAGCTCAGAATCTTTCTTCTGGCACGTTGGTCACATGGACCAAAATCACATTTCTGACCGACAGAGGTGACTCACATTAGTGGCCTGTGGTCAAATGCAACTCACTGATTGGATGGAATTGAGGGTGTGTTTACGCCTAGGGTGGGTTTCAGCTGACTTCAGTTGAGCAGAAGATTCCAGTTTGTGGTTGAAGGTCTAGTGGAAACATGTAAACCCTCCCGAGACGTGTGCCATGGTGCGTTACACCCTCCGATGTGACTTACCCAAATCCAGCCGACTTGAAATATTGCTGAATTGCAATTTCCACTCTGTTCCCATCAACCTTAATCATTTTGCGGTGCATAGACTGGAACTTATTTTTCTTTTTGCGCAAGAGAATTATGTGATGTCTATCTATATTAAGAAACTCCACCATGTGATTATCATATTGAAACATTTCTAAAATGCCTTGAGTAACAGCAAATGTGAGGTTGAATGAATACCAGATTTTTTTCCACACTAATCTAAATAATATATACACCCATTTTAATCTGTTTGACCTCAACGATAAAGCTTAATCAGACCGGTGCGGCAAAATGTGGATGTGCTAACAACTTCCTCATCGTGCCACCCCAAACATTACAATAATAAGAACATTTAAATCCCAAAGTACAGAATAAAAGAACGAGCTAAAATCTCTGAGAACTCATTCAACATCTCTGAGAACTCATTCAACAACCTGACCTCTATTACAACCATAATCTATACTTACTTTTGTGAAATCATAATCACTCAACATCATTTATTATCCCTGGTTTCAATGAATGATCTTTTTTTTACTAGCTGGGATTTGACTTGTGAAATGGCCCTCTTCTATTGTAAGCGAGTGGAGTTTCTTGTTTGTTTGAAAGTACTGTAGTATTAGCTTCTACAGCGAATATCTGTTTGATTGTGTTGATTACATATCATGGGTGGGGGTGGGGGGTGTTGAACATATATTTTAAAGTTGCTTTTTTCCTTTCCTATTTTTTTGGGAACACAAAATAAACTGTGTGACATGAAGGCTACATGTACTGTATATTCCAAAGTGTCCAGCCTCCGTTGGGCCAAATATCTCAAACCCGATGATGTATAATTGACCATCAATTTATATCTGTGGGGCCCCCTGGAGGATTGTAATTCTAGTGCACTTTACCGACCATTCACTTTGTTGGTCATTCTTTTCCATTTGGGAGCACTCAGGCAGCCCTGCTCGCACTAGGTCGAGACAAGAACACGCAGGCCTATTGTATGCAACGCCCAAAAGTAGAAAGATCATTCCCACGGTCACTGGAAACACCCGACGGACTCTTATTGCAGTCGAGGTTTCCTCGCGTGATCCTCAAAAATTAGCTCCCTCCCTTTACCACAAACGCCAATACATTTTGTTTATATTGGAGGTCCAAAATTCCATTGTAAACACGTCTTGATCACGACAAAGTCCTTTGTGGTCTATTTGATTTATTAAGGTTTGTCCAGATTGTTGCATTCATTATTTTTCGAACAATCTAATGGAAGTTAATGTTGTAAATGTTGTTATGGGTCCACTGGTGTTCCAAATGTTCAGTTGAGTAGTTCCTTCTGGAGCATTTCTTTAATCGCTCCACAGTTTAGCGTTAAAATGGGGGAAACTCTCTGTAGCCACGCCCCCTCCAAACGCGGACGAGGATGACGGCGTCTCTGATTGGCTGAGAGGCCTCGAGCGACAACACCTGCTTAACTCCTTCATCCAAATTGACAACTCGCGACTCTGGGAGATATAGGCAGCATCCGCGGCGCCTCATGCATACACTTCGACACCGAGCCGCTGCCGCGCGGTTCCCAGACCTGAAGTGACCACCACCACGAGCAATTCACGCACGCTGTCCACATATACTGGCGGATCTTAGCGGGCTAAGGGGCAGAGACGCGATGTTCCTTAAAGTGGCCGCGGTGCTGCTGGTTCTCTCGGTACTGAAGCAAGTGGTGGGCTCGGATAATATCGATATTTACGACATCCCCCCGGAGAAGCCTGCCATCCCCAAAGGACGCCTCTCCCTGCAAAATACAGGTTAGCAATACAGGATAAGTGGCCATCAACGCTGGGTTAGTTCGACACGTGCGTACGTTGCGCGTGCCTCCGTGTGTGTCATTCGGAGTGGAATTGTCGATTCCAGCCGTTACAACATTTATGTACTGCTTTAAAAGAGCCTAAATAGTCTATGCACACGACATACAATATCGCGATGTCTAAATAATTGTGAACGGGACATTAATATGTTGGTAAACTATTAATAGCTTGGTCTCAAGCAAATGTTTCCTAGCCTTTACCGAATCAAATCACGTATTATACATTTAAAAGTATTCCCTTCTACCATCTAGCAGAATATACTTCAAAATTACTGTTTGTTGCTGGCACAAATGGGTAAATAAATCATTACTTATGCTAAAGTTGTGGTCAATTTTCTGTGCATTGTTTACTGCGGAACACGCGATGCTTTATCTTGGCATATTGGATTAACCAGAGGTAAGTGGTTATGGACAATGCTTCTTTTTTTTGTGAATCATGGATGGCACGACTTCTTCAAAACGATTTTCATTCCTAATGATTGCACCTGTACATTTTAAGACTAGTGGCTGTGATTCCAGTCATTCTATCTTACTAGCAGTTATTTTATTAGGTCTGCTTTATTCGCTGACTGTTATTATTAGAGGCTTATTTCCTTGATTAAAAACAACAAACTCCACAGCAGGTTTGAGAGTGAAAGCCCACCCCCCACTCATGCAACAGCGGCGTGTAACTCAATGCACACTGCAGCCAGGCTCGTACGATCCAAGCACATTCCCCTGATGCCAAAACAAGCACCGCCGTCAACGGCTCACTTTTCCTGCGCACTTAAGTTCATCTCAGGCCTACAAACCTGGAATCTGCACGGCTCGTTTGCACACAAAAGCAAAGCTGCAAGCTGACTTGGCCGTAATGACACTTGACCCAGGTCCAACAGGTGTGATGCAGAACCCAAAACCTTCAGTGAAAGAATTTCAGCCGTTTCACATTCAACAGTCCAGTATTCCCCTAGTTTGTCCCTGCCATTCATGACTGGAATAAAAAAGGAAATGAATGCCCAGTCGCCCATTTCCATCACGTTTGCTCCTGTTTAAATATGTACGTCATCTCCGGTTGTTGCACTGCTTAGTGGCCTCCACTAGAAGAAATTATGTCTGCATCTGCAATGCACCATACAATGCAGATGAAACGGGGTGCAATAGTTTCAACTACGTGCCAAGGGGAATTAGACCTCACGCACACGCATGACCTGCTTGCATTTTTGTCTGTCAGGCACAGCTGTCACTTACATTTGAAATCACCTATTTGTGTGCTATATGTCCAGCAGCTTACACCTTTAACTCACCGCAGTGGATACCACCTGCAACCTGTTCTTTTTATTTCAGCTGAGATCCAGCACTGTTTGGTGAGCGCAGGCGACGTCGGCTGCGGCGTGTTTGAGTGCTTTGAGAATAACTCCTGCGAGATTCGAGGGCTACAGGAGATCTGCATGACGTTCCTGCATAATGCTGGCAAATTTGACTCTCAGGTATGACTGGGCTGTTTGCAAGAATTGTATAACCACAGGGCAACATTCCTTAACACTGACTCGCCGCTCCAGACTCATCTGCAAATAGATTTGTTTATATCTGTTTGTGTATGCCTCACAAGGGGCCTGTTTTCTTGTAAATATGGACAAACTGTTTAGTTTGATTGCACATAGTTTGGGTCGGGAGTCTCAGGTTGGCTGGCCAAAAGTCAATTAGACCAGTTTAAGCGGAACGTTTGAGCTTCTTCTCATAGCTTCATGCGTGCATAGTTTATTGGATCTCATGCTCTTGGCCATTTAAAACATATTTTGACTTGAGAAAGTGTGCCTCATTATTTCTTTATGTGACACGATTTTGTACTATACTTTATATTGTCATTTGATATTTATTACAATTTTCCGTTAGTCCATGTGACGGTGTTTCCCCCGCTTCATTCTTGTCATCAGAATCAGAACCAGAATAATTTTTATTAGCACAAGTATGTAGAACACACAAGGAATTTGTATCTGCTAGAAGACTCTGCATTATTAGTATTATCATAAAAAAAATAAGTATGGAAGGATATTCCTTAATGTAAGTGGTACCTCTCAGGAATAACTGTGTGACAATGTGCAAACTGTCAAGCAGAGCTAAAGGTGGTCGCATAAAATACGATTACAGTTGTACAGTTGGTGCAGAAAATCAGTGAACCATTTAAAAATGATCAGTCGCTGTATTTGTAATACAACAAGTGTGCAATTTGACAGATGTCCTTGAGCGCCTCAAAGTGTCTGGTGCTGGAGCATTGGAATTGTTCCCCAAATGGCTTTCTTCCTTGTTATGAGCGCCACCTGTTACTCTGGCATTTGATTACCAACCTGTGATTGAATGCTTGTGGACAAAGAATTGTAGTGTCAGTGCCATATTGGAGCAAGCATGCGTTGTTTAGCAGCCCTTGCATTTGAAATTCAAAAATATGGCTTACTTACACCATTAATTAACATGTGTTTTTCTTTTGTTTTTTATGCAGGGTAAATCCTTCATCAAGGATGCTCTGAAATGTATGGCCCACGGCCTTCGACACAAGTTTAGCTGTATCAGTCGGAAGTGTGTTTCCATTAAGGAGATGGTGTTCCAGCTCCAAAGAGAGTGTTATGTCAAACACAATCTGTGCTCAGCTGCTAAGGAGAACGTCGCCGTCATGGTCGAGATGATCCACTTCCAAGATCTCTTCCCTAAAGGGTAAGATAATGTGCAGTGTGGATTTAAATCAAGCCTTACTAAGTTATCGTTTTGCCATTCTTCCTTGTTTAGGCAAAGTGTTTGACCTTTATTTGTCCAAACGTCGTGACATTTATTGGTGTGTGTGTGTGTGTGTGTGTGTGTGTGTGTGTGTGTGTGTGTGTGTGTGTGTGTGTGTGTCTGCCTAGTCCTTATGTGGAGCTGGTGAATATTCTGCTGGGTTGCGGAGAGGAAGTGAAGGAGGCATTAACTCGTAGTATCCGGCTTCAGTGCGAGCAGAACTGGGGAGCTTTGTGCGACAGCCTCAGTCTATGCTCCTCCCTGACGCCCTCACCCTCGGCTGCTGATCAACGCCGCCCCTCGCCGTCTCACCCGCAGCCCGAGCACCCTCGGCACGTGCGCCACGGAGACAGGGACAAAGCTGGCAAGGTTGGACTCCACGGTCATTCTCGCGGTCGCAATCAGGGACTGCGCCGTCAGAGTCCAGATGTCGGTGTGGCCGCGGCGCAGGAGGAGCCCTAGGCCGCTGACTTTCGGAGGTGAAAATGCTGGAGATTACAACACTGCTAACCGTTAACACCATTTACGACTACAATTGGACGTTGTCACATGCACACACACGCACCGAGCAAGGGAAACAAAACTCATTTGCTGTGTACTCTTTTTCACCTTCTCCAGTCATTCCAGCAGTCCCACAAGGTAAAATTGCAGGGTAATTGTAGCATAGCATGCATTGTGATGCCTGCCGATAGGCCACTTTTTTCCTTTTTTTTAAAAATGAATGATTGTTTTTATTTGGCGGCCCGGTAGTCGAGTGGTTAGCACATGGCTTCACAATGCAAAAGTTGCCGGTTCGCGTCCCGGTCCGGCCTCCCTGTGTGGAGTTTGCTTGTTCTCCCTGGGCCCGCGTGGGCTCTCTCCGGGTCCTCCGCTTTCCTCCCACACTCCAAAAACATGCATGGCAGGCAGATTGAAAACTCCAAATTGTCCTTAGATGTGAGAGTGATTGTTGTACGTCTTTGTGTGCCCTGTGATTGGCTGGCAACCAATTCAGGGTGTCCCCCGCCTCGTGCCCAAAGACAGCTGAGATAGACTCGAGCACCCCCGCGATCCTACTGCGGAATAAGCGGTACGGAGAATGGCTGGATGGATTGTTTTTATTGTGATTGTTTAATTTTTTAGGACTGTTTTTTTTTTTTTTTTCTCTAATCTAGCATTTCTCTAATCATACTGTAAGATTTGACTCGATTGGTATAATTTATTTTCTCCTTTTAGGTATGTTGAAATATTCAAATGTAAATAGGGAAAAAAAGTGATCTATATTTATGTGAACATGTATAAATATAGTCAAATCTAGAGTCGTGATGATGTGTTTGAGGTGGTATACAGTGTTTCCCTCACCATATTGCACCTGTTTCACATGATGTAACATACACATACATTGTTTGCAAGTAGAAACGTGTGTTGTAATGACTGTGTGTGTGTGTGTGTGTGTATACATATATATATATGTATGTATGTGTATATATATGTATATATATGTTTATATATGTATGTATGTGTGTATATATATATATATATATATACATACATACAGTAAAGTCTCGTTATATCGATATTCAAGGGAGTCCAAAAAAATATCGATATAACCGGGACTATCGATATATCCGATACTGTTTGCATGTAATTTTCTCCGTGCGTGCATAGAAATGGTATCGATATAACCGGGACTATCGATATATCCGATATCGATATAACGAGACTTTACTATATATATATATATATATATATATATATATATATATATATATATATATATATATATATATATATACACTTTATCGTGGAATAACAATTGTACAGCTTTGAAGTCCAGTTCTGGCACATATGAATTGTAGTGCATTAATGCAGCCATGACGCCAGCAGAAAAAAAGTTTTCATAAAAACACATAAGTAATGCATTTGATCAATTGATTTCAAGTCATCCAAATCTCCAAATTGTTGGACGGTTAACAGTGCAGACATAAGGAATAAGCTAAAATGTTTCATTGAGCAGAATTCTCTCCATGCTTGTTTCCCATGTCACCATCAGCACCTGGTCCAGGTGAACGATCACACAATGAATGGCCTCTGCAAGGTCGATCCCAACAAGTGAGGCGATTGAATGTTTTGTTTTGATGATGTTGAGCCACAAATGTCTTTGCTGTTGCACTTTTGTCAGCTTTTGGTGGACTGCTGAAAGTTGAAGAATACAAGTCATGTGAGGCGCGGTCCCCAACACGCCGCTTTTACGGGATGCTGAATTTGACCAAGTATCATCCATATCACCCAGTCACGTATATGTGCTTATTGATCTTGACTAGATGGAGACTTGTCGGCTGTTGCTGTGTCCCCCGCTTTGCATGTGCCCTTGGAAATTAGTCTCTTTTTTCCCCCTCATGTCCTTCAGCAAGGTCGACAGCGATGTGGGGGGCCTGTTATCTCGTCTGTTTAAGCTGTTTAGCAATAGGTCGAGCACCCAGCAAGTAGGTTATGTCCACACATGGGGTGCATTATAAATGTTATATTTACGGAGGCCATGAGAGCTTTCCTCTGGGGCTCAGCCAAGAGCCTGCAACCCGAGGCCCCTTTTTTTCCTTCTTCTTCTTCATATTCCCCTTCTTCTTGAGATGCTTCTAAGGTCACCATTACAGGCGTTTGACCTTTTAAGGCCGGCCATGGTTTTGTAGTCTAGAAATGAAGATTAGAAGCATGACACACATGCCTTCAAAGCACAGCGACTATGTACAATCAACCAAGACATTTCAGTTTCATTTTACTTTATGTAAAACCCCTCTAATTTAGAAATCTTTACAATCTCCATTCTTAGACCTTACTTGCCCCTCCTCCATTCTTTTAGGTTGGAGGCCTAAGGAGACATAAGCTATTTTTTCTTGAATATGTACTGTATATGTGTAATGTGACATTCTCTTTAATGTAGTGGCTTTTCTTTATATAATATGTATGTATTTATAGACAACAATAAACTAACCTGTTCCTTTTTACTTCAGCCTATTATTGACTTATGTTCTTCACATCGGGAGTTCCCTTTTTTTTTGTCCTATGTACCCCCTCACTTGTATAAGTGAGCGGCTACATAAGGCAAAAGTAAAATGTAACAGTTAATTATGTGTAAATCCATTTAATGTATCTCCTTAATTTGAAACATTTACATCTCAGGCGTCATCTTCTTGTTAAGTCTAATTAAAATTAAAAACATGTATCATAATAAAAATAGCCATGTCCTTCTCCTCCTCAGATGTTCTCGAACCATCCGTTACTGGCTTTAAAATCCTCAATAAGCGCCGAACTTCCAGGTTGGCGCATGGCGATATCGACGTGAATTTGCCGTGCTTTCTCGCATAAAATAGCTTTACTCACGCTGCTTTTCGTTAATCCAAATTAACAGAAGTTTTTCAACTTCTTAGATTGCCCGAGACCGTCGCTTTAAGAGCATGGAAACACCTTTTGCAACAGACGCACCTTTGATGGCTTTTCTGTTCCGGAGAATGGTAGCAATGGTTGACTTAGCATAGCCGTGCTCGGCCACTAAATCACACTAAAATTATCAGCAAAAAGCTCCAAGTAAACGATCGGCGTGTGCATTCAATGAGAGAGGTGTGGAAAGTAGCACCGGCTGGAGCGCTGTTCGGTCGTGTGCTTCCGCCGAAGATCACTCCGCCAGATCCGAAGGTCGTGTGCTTGATGGAACAGCCGTGGCGGGTGTGTATTATGAAAATAGTGCTTATTATAAGGTTTAATTTTCATAAATTTGATCGTCGTAAGATGAAAAGTTCATAAAATAAGGTGTTCGTAAGTTGAGGTCTCACTGAAAAGCCGAAAGGAAAAGAAGAAGAAGATGCTGCACTCATTTACCTAGGTCAGACTGCAGTGAAGACAAACTTGACTTAAATTTCCAAATGTTCAATGTTTTACAATTATATATTTTTTTTAAATGTGAGACGGAGAGAGGACCGCAATCAATGACACAGCACACCATTCAGTTTACGCCAGGGGTGTTCAACATTTGCCTTATACTACTCCATACACACAATGCATTGATTAATATATTTTTTAAAATAGGAACTTGTTAAAAAAACTGTTTTCTCATTTATCTTTAAATGAGGGATTGGTAACAACACACTTGCAAAGAAAGTGGAGTGTTATATGTAAAGACAATTTGCAAGAAATGTGGACAATTTGCAAGAAACGATTTCCCTTTTTTAGCCTTTCAAATGTGTGTCGGTCTGAATCTGGCCCCCATGCCTTTATTTTTACACTAGCAATTAATTGCCTGCGATGACTGAGTCAAAGCTCAAAAATGATGTGGTTATATAAAATACCCACTGGGTGGAGATGTTTCTCAGATGTTCTCGTTGGAAAGTTGAAACTCGAGCTAGGAATTAATCCCAGTCGTACATTTGGACAAAGGCAGAATTTGTGCGTCTTTGCTTGTATAAACCACCACTATTTATTTAAAAGAAAACAGTAAACATGAAATTGAAAATGGCTAATATTTGTGAGGATATAGGACAAGTGGATCAGAACATGGACTAATGGATCTAACTCTGAAAGATCTTCATTGCAGTTATATTTAGTCTTTGCCTGGTTGTGGGTCGTGCTTCTTTCAAGACTATTAGCAGTTTGGGAAATGCATGACATTAAACTACTGAATGGCCGTTGATGAATATTTTGTGAATTCAGATATTGTTTATTTGATTCCTGGTCCTTATTCATATGCACTTTGAGGATTTTTTTTTAATTAACAGATAAGTAGCAGTCAGGTCATCGGCAAACAATGGTGTGCTAAAAACGGAGACAATGGTTTTTGAAGGCAGAAAATGAGTCTTAAATCCAAGTCAGTGGTCCAATCTAAAAATAATTGAGAATGCTTTCCCTTGCTGAGCAAGACCCATATAGCAATTGCATCTCCAGGCCTAATGAAGCATCTCCGGGAAAGTTAACCAGTATTTGGTGATTTTTTTGTTTGTTACATCTTTAATTAATGACATGCAATTGAAAAGACATGATAGAAATGAATATGTGAAATATTTGGAAGATACACGTACAGTTATGCATGTAGCTTTTTAACTGCACTTGACTATGTGAAGGGTGGCTCCTTTAGCCGAACAGCAACCTGCTACCTGGACTCCACTCTGCTGCACTTACTTGGTTTATACAGCAACCGAGCTCTATCAATATTGAGAAATACAGAGACCACAGAAAGTTTCCTCTGAACTGAGAAACCTGAGTTAACCAGCTTCGGCTACACGGGCACCATCTTTGTGGGAACTAATAAATATATAAATGAGTTGGCGCACAGATGAATTAATCATTTAAAATGAATCAGTACTGATTGGATGCAGACTGCCTCATGTTGAGCCCGGAAATAATATCTCAGATAGGGTCTAAATGTGTAACAAGCAGGTCAACTGTCAAGGCAGCGGACAGAAAATAAAGAGCCACGAGACAGTAGTATACTTACATTAACTCTACAATTTTGACAATTTTATTCAAATAAAGATACAGATTCGAATAACGAGTTATTGGATGTACTTGTGAATATTCAACCAGAAAGCCTTAGGAGCGCCAGCTTGTTACTTGTTAAAAAAAAAAAGCTCAAGCTCAAGGTGTTGTTAAACCACCTCAACAGGCCCTGCAGCACAGGAGTGTGGTTTGGGTGGTGAGCACAGTTTAGAAAGGACAATAAAGACGATTCGGATTTAATAATTTTGTCATATGGAAGTTTTGAATATTCAAATCGACATTCTACGTGTGTCTTAAATCAAGTCAACATTCAAAGCATTGTTGCAGAATTTCAAATAGCATTCAAATTTGGTAAGAATAGCCAATGATTCTGTCCGGAAATAGTGACAGGAGCTTGTTTTGGTTGAACAGGTTGAACACAAACCATCTCCCTCCCCAATACAGGGCCCGTTTTGAATGTCCTTGAAAATCAAGAAGATCAACATGTACATATTTAGCTTTTTCACTTTTGAAAATGTTAAAAAAAAAAGAACATTCAAAGAATTATGGTGCCATGAGGTGGTGAATATGTTGATCTGACGTGATTCAGCACACTGCTGCTTGCTGCAGCTGCTAGGTGAAGTGGGTGGGGGTTTGTTTAACTACTGCGTTGATTGGAAAGAATGCATCCTTCTGTTTACATTTTAAAATGTTTAGTTCACTTTGAAATGACCTCACCACAAAAATAAATTATAAACACGTCGGGATATCCAAATTTTGATAATTATCGGTAGTCTAAATAACTCCTCCCGGGGATTTCAATGCATCCTTATTTGGGAGGAGAACACGTGCCATTCATTGAAAATGGGCGTGCTGAAGGCGCGGCTACACAAAAGTATCCAATCGAATGGAAGAGGGAGGGATGACTGGACGGGACTATGGTGATCCCGACGCTCATTGGCTCCCTGCTACTATTCACGGCGGGGCTTGTAGTCGGAAGTGTCCGACGACTGGCTCAGCTGTCATCTCGATGAAAGGAGAAACCATTTACACCGGCCGTCTGGGAAATGCTGAAAAGGAAAAACGCAGAAATATGGCAACCTCAAGACATTAAGGTCATGACGCCGAATTGAAGGTACTTATGACCGAGTTGCTACCAATCGAGTCTCATCCGCTTTGCCTCAGTGCAACCGATGGTGTTGCAATGCGTTATTTCGAGTGGAAATTTTGATGGCTTTGCTCTGTGACATTGAACATACAGGGCACGAAATAGTCAAGGCTGTTTGGAGTCAAGTTCAATTTCTACCGTGTCATCCCCTGGAAATTTCCACCGAGCCTTCGTCCATTATTGTGCCTCTTACGTTCGTTCGTTTAGTTTGACATTGTTATTCGCTGAATGCGCTTTCGTGCACGTCAGCTGCTCTGCAAACATGCTAGCCTTTCAACGTTCCTTATGCTAGCATAGCGGCTCCGGGAAGGGAACTACCCTACAATGAGGACCGACGATAGACGTCATCAGCATTTCCCTGTATTTAAATGGCTACGTGTGAGGAGGTCATTGCTGAGGAAGGAAGATTTCTCGGTTGGTGTCGGTGCTGTTGCTCACATCGGCGCCGGACTGATCCGTCACAAATAGTAATGCTCAGGGGTGCTTTAAAATAGCCTGGTGCGTGTGCATGATGAAAAGGACACATGCAAGGTGGCGCAGTCGACGTTAGCTTTGCTGCTAGCTGCGCAACGACCTTTGTAGGCGTCAAACCGGCCTTTTCACTGCTGCCGACGCTGGTTTTCCTGGGTATTTTCTCTGCTTGCTTTCCTCCATTAGTACCTTGACGACACACCGATTTCATTTCTTTGATTGCAGTATAATACAGAAGACACAACGCAGTTCAACTAATCTAGTGTGTGTGTGTGTGTGTGTGTGTGTGTGTGTGTGTGTGTGTGTGTGTGTGTGTGTGTGTGTGTGCGTGCGTGTGCGTGCATGCATGCATGCATGTCCGTGCGTGTCTGTCAGCGTGTGCGCGCGCGCGTGTGTATGTATGTGTATCTAGCGACCTATCTACCATCTATCATGTGTGTATAATTTCCTTTGAAGTGAAATGTTGAATCATTTTAATCTGTTTGTTCCTCATGTTTTCAGGATTAAAAAAAAAGTCGGTGAAAGCCAAAACCTATTGAATATTTTACTGGGTGTCCTAAATGGGGGACTACGGGTTCGGTGTTGTGGTGAAGAACAGCAGTGGTAACAAATCCCCTTTCCCTGTAAGGATCCCTCCTCACCTTCAACCCCAGCTACCCCACCACCCGTCCAACCCGCCGAGCCCCCACTCTTTAGTAAATAACACCTGCTCCACCAATGGGGGCAGTGCTTGGCTGTTCCCCACAGTAGCCCAACACAGTAACATGCAAGATGAGATTTTGGAGTCAGACAAGTTCAAGGCTTTAGACCTCCAGGAAATGCAGGAAAAGTCTCAGGTCCAGGCCCAGCCTCAGGCCGCCTCTCCGGGCCAGCAGGAGGCCGTCACTTCCTTGGGTGAGCTGGAGGGAGCGCTTCCTGAAGACAACTTGATGGAGAAAGGTTCTCTGGAGAGCAGTGGTGGGAAGGAGAAGCTAAGGATGGAGTCGCCAGTGTTGAGTGGGTTTGACTACCAGGATACCCTGGGAATGGGTACAGGGTGCACACAGTCCCCCACCTCCTCACTGACGACCTTCAACAACTGGTCCCCTGCTGTTCCTACTACCCAGTCTCCAGTGGTACGTGATAACGTTGGAGGCTTCTTCGGTCCTGCCGGATCCAACGGCAGTGCACCTCCTTTGCTGTTCCAGAGCTTCACCCACCACGCCGGCCCTAGCTTTGGTGCAGGTGGCAATTTCTCCCCGCAGATTGGACAAGTGTCCCAGCACTCCACACCTCACCCCCAGTCCTATCACCCTCATGGGCAGGGTGTTCTACCACAGCACCGGCGCTCTCCGGCAAGCCCCCACCCTCCTCAACCCGCCTTTCCTCCGCATACCCTTCGGACCGGAGGCTTCCCACAGCTGCCCCACCTCACTTCTGCCCAGAGCAAACACCCTTCGCCTTGGGTAAACTACCAGAGCCCCTCCACTCCCACATCAACCACCTGGAGCCCCGGCGGCTATGGAGGCTGGGGGGGCTCACATGGGGTTCGAGATTACCGACGTGGTGTCGGTGGAGGAATGACTGGTCTTAACTCCATCTCTCCGCTGAAGAAGTCCTTCCCCAACAGTCAGGTAGATGCGGTTGTCACTAATAATCCAAATGCTCTTTTCTCTGTGTAGTGTCTCCTGCAAAATTGATCTTGAATTTGTTTCACTCAAACTGTTGCAATCAAACATTGAAACCTTGAGGTCTCAACTGTTCAGACTTCATGATGTGTAAATTGCACTTTAACATCCTCAACTGTCACCTCACAACAAAGAGTCGTATAAACACAATATGACTGATCATCTATGTAGACACCTGTCAAGTCACTTGGAGAGGGAACAAAAGCTTTGATAGCATCTGCTTTGTCAGAGTTACCGGTGCCTCACATGGTGATGGAAGAGGTGTGAGCGGGCTAACCGATCAACTAATGTGCCTCCAGCGTGTTTTCCATTGAGTTATAAATGGTCCTTTTTTTAGTAGGGACTGTGGTGGTTTTATTTTGAGTCATTAGCCACTACCCTCTTTTGGTTAATCTTTATGTATGCATGTGCCTGATTTTGATAATGATGATAATAATAAGAATACATTTCATTTGACATAAAAGCTTCCGCTGTATTTTTATTTTCATTGCTACTATTATTACAGAATAATGTTTCAATGAAAATATTACTGTTTACCAGGTTCCTTCACAGAAGTTTCCCCGTAATAGCTCTGGGTTCAATCACAAGGGCTGGACGGAGGATGCTGTGAGTCGTAGTGACAGTGTCTACCCTTTCCAGGTGAGGTTTTAAAATGTATATCCAATCCGTTTTTGTCCAGAATATAAATGCTATTGACATGCACCCAATGAGCAAAATTGGATATGTCATGGTCACATCTACATATTATATATACATGTAGCTTTGTCTCCTTTCAAGCCTTGTAAGTGCTGAGTCTGCAACAAGCCCATCATGCCTTTCAGTAGTTTCGCTCCAAATGGCAACATTTTGTTTCATATTGGTGCATTGGATTTTTGTTGCGCCGAGTTCATGCACCATCAGTGCTGCATGTTTGCTGGTCATGAGCAACTCTGTCAGAGTTACCGGTGCCTCACATCGATGAGAAGGTTTCTTCAGCCGTCATCTGTACAAAAGTGAAGGTTTCGGACGTTTCGCCTCCTATCCAAGAGGCTTCGTCAGCGAACTAAAGTCTGACTGGTCGTATCGGCCCCATTTATATATCCCTAATGTCCAGACCTGGTGGCGCCGGACACAGCTATGATAGGTCCCTACTCTCCGGTTGGGGGGGGGGCGCGGGACCCCCCCCCTGTGGCCCCACTGATTGTTCCTACATTCCTGACTAACGATTGGCCTATTACACCCACTCCCCCCGGTATCACCTCATCAGCATAACGACCCTCATCAGCATTGCGAAAGTTGCCTAACCTGTTTTGCTATTGTATGAACGATACGATCGTTCATACAATAGCCTGCTCAGGCAAAACAGGTTAGGCAACTTTCGCAATGCTGATGAGGGTCGTTATGCTGATGAGGTGATACCGGGGGGAGTGGGTGTAATAGGCCAATCGTTAGTCAGGAATGTAGGAACAATCAGTGGGGCCACAGGGGGGGGGTCCCGCGCCCCCCCCCCCAACCGGAGAGTAGGGACCTATCATAGCTGTGTCCGGCGCCACCAGGTCTGGACATTAGGGATATATAAATGGGGCCGATACGACCAGTCAGACTTTAGTTCGCTGACGAAGCCTCTTGGATAGGAGGCGAAACGTCCGAAACCTTCACTTTTGTACAGATGACGGCTGAAGAAACCTTCTCATCGATGGACCACTCCTGTACGACTGAGAGCTTACACAGACGGTGCCTCACATGGTGATGGAAGAGGTGTGAGGAGGGTAATTGTATTTGTCCCTTCTTTTAGCAGGAAAGAACACGCTCCTTTGATGGTTTCAACATGCACTCTCTGGAGAACTCCCTGATCGACATTATGAGGGCTGAACAGGATTCCTTGAAAGGTTAATTCCCACAGTAACTGTCGCGAGGATCTGCTCTGTTGCCATTGGCTATAAATAAATACATCCTTATATGACAATCAGACATTATTGGGTGTCTTAGCATAGCATGCAGTTTACAGCGTGAATCAAACAGGGGGAAATTACAATATATTAGACATCAATAAATTAGGACTCGTACAGATTAACAAAAAATGGTGACGCATAACACGGCACAATAACCACGGGGCCGAGTGTAGGATCATTTGCAGACGGTTCTGCATAAAGTTTGCAGCATCCACGAAGCAGCTTTTAACCCCACACAGGCAATACGACACACTCGACTTAATAATACTGTAAATAATAATAATAATAATAATAATAATAATAATAATAAATTTCATTTATAAGCACCTTTCAAAACTCTCAAGATCACCTTACATTCCCAGGATATGTTTTTTTCTGTGGGTGAGCAGCGGCAGCCACACGCACCTGCGTTCACTCAAGCCGGAATAACTGAAATCGATAGAAAGCTAGCTAGATAGCTAATCGACTTATTCTGATTGCATCAATTTTCAAAGGGAAGTAAAAACAAACCACAAAAAAAATCCTAAAAATGTTAAGTTCTTTGCCACATCACTCTTCTAAACATTGTATTCCCCTTAATATTACATGTGTGGAATTTGGATGAAGCAGCAAAACCATCCACCTCAGCAGGTGGCCATTTCACCATGTGCTGTTCTTGAAAATGACATCACAGTTTCTCGGGGCTAAGATACCGCGCCGCCCCACTGAATTTTCATCAAGTGCAAATCGCACGCAAACTGTTGAGTTGCAAATAATCCTTGACGGAAATGAGGTAATTCCATATGTAATGTGGTTTGAAGCCTTTCCTGTTTTGTAATTCACCGTAGGACGCTTCAGCTTCTCTCAGCAGGGTGGAGACGGGCCTCTGCCTATGAATGGTATGTAAATTGCACGTATCAAAAGCCCCGTGGCCTGATTGAAATCGATCCTTGATGCAGTACAACCGAAGAGGTCCCTTACAATTAAAGTTGAAACTTGTTGAAAACTGTTATGTTGTTTTACATGCAGCGAGAACCTATGGCAGAAGACAAGGTAAATCTTGTCATGTACTTGTTTAAAATAAAGTTAATTTTTCCAAGCATTTGAATTTTTTTACCAAATGAAAATTATCCCTTGGATGTTTTGGATTGCAACTCCATGTTTGCTTTTCAATCTGAATTCAAAAGAATCATCACTTTGCTGCTGTGAAATGTAAATTTCTCCACTGTGAGACTAATAAAGGCATATCCAATCCAATCCAATAGCACAGCTTACTTTACCATTTCAAATATATTTGTAATTTTTTTTGCATAGGCCATTCCTCTTTGTTCCCAATGGAGGATGAGTGCTCTTTCGGAGAGGATGAGATCACGGAGCAAGGTCTTGGTGGACTTGGTTCGGCGCACTGTTTCCCTCACCTGAACGGGGAGCGCATCGAGCGCTACTCTAGAAAAGTGTTTGTTGGAGGTCTGCCCCCAGACATAGACGAAGGTACAGTGCAAGTTCAAAAGACCTAATGTTAGCGTCACGGTTGCCCAAATAAGGAATTTCCAATAATGCTCATTTTTAAATGAGGTTAAAAAGATAACCCTGTGCCTTATACGCATGTGTGCATTATATGGGAAGTAATATTGAGCCACAACAGGTCTCGTAACCACTATCAGCAGCCACGACTCCATTTCGTGCGTAACCGCCTAGGTTACGCACTCTACTATAGCGCCTTATAATGCAATGTGCCTTATATTTGGAAAACCTTTCATTAATTGAAGGTGCGCCTTATAGCCCGTAGTGCCTTATATATGGAAAAGGTTTGAAAATACACCATTCAATGGGGCCTCGCCTTATACTCCGCTGCGTCTTATACCCTGGAAAATACGGTAATGTTGAACATTTTGAGTTCTCTTAATTATAATTTATGGGCCAGTTTCCTCCTTTCCTTCAACAGTTTAGTGGGAAAATATTTTAGATTTGGCATTTTAGGGTGTCAGTGAATTGGACCATGCATGAGTAGATGGAGCAGCAAAAAAACAAATGTGATCTTTTCCCTCATCCCTCTTTTATTAAGAAAGCAAGATAGAGCGACAGACCATACTGCAGCAAACTAGTGGGCACCTTAACTTAGCAACTGGAGTAACATTCCTTTTGGAATGAGGTCATTTCAGGAATGCCTTCATGGTTATACAGTGTAATAATATGCTAGTAAACTAGGTTAGTCTGAATTCAGAGTACCCTGATCATTTTACCCAAATAGTGACTGCAAACATAGCTTTGTTTATACAAACACTATGGATAATAAATAAAGAAATAGATTGCTTACATATTCGTCATTCGGAACATTTGAATGGATTTGCCCATCTCCATTAATAGACACTGACTGAATATTGTGTTTGTACATGTGCATACAGATGAAATCACTGCCAGTTTTCGTCGTTTTGGTCACTTGTTTGTTGATTGGCCTCACAAAGCAGAGAGCAAGTCGTATTTTCCCCCAAAAGGTGAGTTTTGGACTTTGGAGTTCTACTTTGGATGCGGCAGAGCTGTGATGGGCATTGCTTCTCTCATTCCACCTATCCAGGATATGCCTTCCTGCTTTTTCAAGATGAGAGCTCTGTTCAGGCTCTGATCGATGCCTGTATTCAAGAGGATGGCAAACTCTATCTGTGTGTCTCCAGCCCCACCATCAAAGACAAGCCTGTGAGTGTTTACATTCTCTTTGTTAGACTGGAGTGTTAAAAAACACAACCAATTGAGGAAGAAAAACAGCAAAGAATCCGCTGTATTTGTCATGTACACATCCCTGAAATGTGACCCATCACAGTAGTGGATATAGCAAACATATATTGTCACTGGCACACACTGGAGCACCCGAGGAAGAGTTTGGGCTATCGTGGCTGTGTTCAAGGACACCGTTGTCATACAATATTTAAAGGAGGTGTTTGATGTGCAGCTTGTACCCGCACTACATCTGAGCGAGGTGGCCAGACGTGACTGAACTATTATGCAATGCGCTTTATTAGACGCTAGTTTTCAGTGACATTCGATATTTGAATTCCAGATGATTTATGCCTGAACACAATATCAAATCTAATTTAATTGCCTTTTTAAAAGAGTATAAAACAGTGTCAACATAAGCATCTTGAGTTGAATTCAATGGGTTTTGGGAACAAGTACCATACATACCGTACGTCAATTTCTGCGATCCAACTTTGGACTTCCACCATCACTGGCAAAGTAGGTAGCAAGTACGGTCCTCAAGCGACATTCCTTAATGAACTTAAAGGACAACCAACGTCACTTTTTTGTTTCTTAACTGACATCAGAAAAAATACCCAAAACACGCAGTATGATATTTTTATTCAAATGCAAAACACCAATAAAAATCACTTAGTGTCCAAAATCTGCAAAAAATTGAGCTGCAATTTGGGCATTTTCTGAAAGTCTTGCCCCCAGTTCGTGACATCACGCCAAGACGTCTTGCATTGCTGGATAATCCAAACAATGGCTTCAAATTAGGAGAATATGCTTTCTTGTTACACATCCAGTTATGAATATGATTCAAATAGTTCTGAAGAGGAAAGCATGCATGTTTGCAATCGATTAAATAATTTATTCCGTGTCATTTTGAGGCACCTGTACTGCAATGTAGCGTCCCAGAAAAGAGGCACAAAATGGCGACCTCCTGTGGCCACCTCCGTTTCCACAGGCTGATAAATTCCTTATTTGGAGCTTGGACGCCCTCGTCTGGCGGCTTTTGTGTGCAACACAACGTTTTCAGACCAAACAAGTACAGCAAAATACATTGACGGGATGGAAGGACTGCTACAATGTGTCTTTTTTTCAGTCAGGGCCGTTCCTTTAGTGGCGTCACGTACGGACTCGTCACCAACTCAAAAACAAGACTTCCTGAATATTCAGCGCGAGTCTTAAAACGTAAAATATAGCTATATGCGGTGGAATCTTTTTAAAATACGCACAGTAGAAGTCATTTGAAGCCATTTTACAAATTATGGACACAACCTCGGTTGTCCTTTAAGTTTGTGAAGCCCCTGTGTCTCCCCAAAACATAAACTGTTTTACAAAATCTGTGCTGTTTTGTAGTGAAGCTCGTCTGTGAATTTGCCCTATATATAATTTGTTATTCATTTTTAAAAGCTGATCCTAAAAGTTTGATACATATTTTTTTGGCCTATCAGGGATACATTTTGGAATTAGATTGAAAACTATGGTATGCAAAATTATATCTGAATAGAATTGGAAATTAGAATTAAGACAAAAAATGCAAATTTCATCTCAGGTACATTTATTCAGTCGGGGAAAAAATCCACATTACTTTCTATGACACCCCTTTGCCAATAAAATGGCATATATTGTACATGTTTCACAAATTGGTAAAATGCAACTCATTCAAATCTCCAAATCCTCAAGGGACCTGGATTTTCTCCTCTGCACTCTTCTTTTACTGGTGTTGGGTCTGAAGACCAAGCGGGTTATGGGAGAAGCTTAATTTTGTTTCTGGTTTAAAGTAGAAGACTGTGCTTCTGCATATAAATATCATTTATTTTTAAAATTGTACTGGGAGAACCACTTTTCCCTTCCTTTTGTTGAATACTGGGCCTGACGTCAATCATCAGACTGAATGCTATGTGTCTTTTAAGACACAAACTGTGAGTAGGAAAAAAATGTATTATTAAAAAAGTGGGTTGCATACTTTGTTTTGTTGTTCCATCCGTGTTATGTAAAGACTGCAATGTTAAACAAAAAAATGCAAAAATTAGAAGATGCTGATGGTATGCCATCTAACCCTGATGTGTTTCTATCACGTCTTTCATATGCCAGGTGCAAATTAGACCCTGGAACCTAAATGACAGTGACTTTGTGATGGATGGCTCTCAGCCGTTGGATCCAAGGAAGACCATTTTCGTCGGTGGTGTACCTCGCCCTCTCCGTGCAGGTACGTTTGGGTTATGGCCTCCGAATGCAGCTGGACACTGCCCTCGTCACAGACAACCAAATTTGTGTCTTTGTCCTTCCAGTGGAGCTGGCCATGATCATGGACCGTCTCTATGGCGGGGTTTGCTATGCTGGGATTGACACAGACCCTGAACTGAAATACCCCAAAGGGGCGGGGCGAGTCGCTTTCTCCAATCAGCAAAGCTACATTGCAGCCATTAGTGCCAGATTTGTTCAACTGCAGCACGGGGAGATTGACAAAAGGGTAAATTAATCTGGTGTTTGGATCTGGGATTTTTTTTAGACTTTACACAAGCAGTGGCCTACCAGTTGATGGCGATCGGTAGCTTGCGAATGGTCCCAAATTGATACCGTGGGGTGTAAAACAATCCAATGAGATACACGGGGCTGCAGAGTTCCAGTTTTCTAATATCCTATAGAAATTACAAATCCAATCATCAGGTATTCTATTAAAAGTAAAAAAAAAAATACAATAACTTCTTTTCATTTAGCCGGGTTAAGGATACAGAAGTCCCAATCAAATAGTTGACTTTTTTGTGTGTGTGTATGTTTTTTGAGCAGTTTCAGTCCAAAGAAAAACAGTTGAATGGGAACTGAATTTACCTTCCAAGTTACATTTGTCCATAATGTGCCGTTTGTAACGACATGTTGGATAGGTGCATTGTTCCGCGAATATTGTTCTCCCGGGAAATTTGTGAATCATTTAATTGTACCGTTAAAAATGTCTCTTTCATTTTGGCTATAGGGGACATGCTTCTCCTTTTCAATATATTTTTTTTTGTCGCCAGGTGGAAGTGAAGCCATACGTGCTGGATGACCAGCTGTGTGACGAGTGCCAGGGAACGCGCTGCGGGGGGAAGTTTGCACCGTTCTTCTGCGCTAACGTGACCTGTCTGCAGTACTACTGTGAATACTGTTGGGCGGCCATCCACTCCCGGGCTGGCCGCGAGTTCCACAAGCCCTTGGTGAAGGAAGGTGGCGACCGACCCAGACACATCTCCTTCCGCTGGAACTAAGGCAAGGGAGAGAACCTCGGAAGGGGTGGTGGTGGGGTTGGGGTGCTCAAAGAGAAAAGTGTCGCTCGGGAATGGGTTTTGGGGTGACCTATGATATGAAAAATATAAATGCACTTTTCTTTTAAGTTGAAAAAAAAACTTAATTTATTTTATTTTTTTAATTGGGCCCACTATAAACATAGTAATGGCTAAGAAGAGTGTAAAATCCCATTTATGTTTCGACTTAAAGTGTGCATGAACATATGAATGCATTCGATTTGGATATAGATATGTTTTCTTACTTGCCTGTAATTTTGTTGGTGTTAGCTGACAAAGTGCTTACATTTGTTGTCAAGAGTAACAAAATTAAATTGGGGTTCATTGTCATACCTAAATCAGTAATCAAGTGGCTTTAGAAGCTGCATTGCAGAGAGTACTTTTTTGTTTTGTTTTGTGCGTGCAGAATTTGAAAACAAGTACCATTTACCAAAGTTTGAGTTGGGTTTGAAATCTGTGGAAGAATGTTGTTTTAGATGGCGAGTTAATCTGTTTGGAAGCTGGCCACCATCACACATCAGTCTCCCCTGCCTCGAGCAAAAGCTGCGTTTGAACTGCTTGCAATTGTTTGAAGTCTCAGTTTCGAAGTTGACACTTTGTAACCGGGAAGGGTATACCAAAGATTGGCCTCAAAACGCATCGTTGAGAACAGACGTCAATGTGGGGTAGTCAGTCGCCTCCTCTCATCATGTGTGGGAAGCAAGTAACCGGTAGTCTTCTGAACTTTCAGCTCATTAAGGCCCAGCCCTTGTGGCTCAGGTATTGGCAGTCATATTTGCTTGCTTTATATTGTCAGGGATATTAGCACTGGAAGCTAACATGGTAATGTAGGACAAACTACGGGAATGCACAGTTCCTCGTCCCTGGGCTCTCTTCATGGCGTACCACTGCACGCTCTACCTGAATTGGAACTTCTCTCACTGGTGTTGTGGTCGGATATGGTTGTAGCTCGAATTTGCTGTTCACAGAGATAAAGATATTATTTTATACATGGCCTGCTGATTTTTGTACAGTGTTTTATAGCTGATTATTTTGTCATGGACATATATATATATACATTTATTATGCACTACTTTTCTAAATATTTTTTTCAATAGTCATTTTAGGCACATTTTTCACAGATGGGAGAACTCCTTTTGCAATACCTCATTTTTTTCACTTGGTGAAAAATAATTTTGTACCTTTGTTACTAAGCGATCTGCAATTGTGGGAAACTTAATTTAAGAAGAAAAAAAGAGAAAATGAATGATATTAATATAATTTTCAATTCGCTTTTATATATTTAAGTGCTGGTAAATCTGAACATTGTCTGGTGTATCGGTGTGATTCTGGAGCTCCAAAATAGCTAATCGTACGTAGATTGTCTTCTGCCCCGATGAATATTATTACAGGATCCTAAGGCATGGCGAGACCTTTCTAAAAGTATATATATATATATATATATATATATATATATATATATATATATATATATATATATATATATATATATATATATATATATATATATATATATATATATATATATATATATATATATATCAGTATATATTCTGCTATTTCACTCTTAGGTGTAGTCGGTATGATTATGAGTAAAATAAATGTTTGGCTTTGGTCAACATGTAAACATCCTGTCACCCGAGTGGATTGGACTATTTAGATCCTGTTTCTCGGACGGCCTGCAAGTTCTTCTTCTTATCGGCATGCATATTTATGTACCACAGAAACTACATGGCTCGTGTTAATGCAGGACCGAATGATGTAACGCACTTGTGCTCCTTCTTTCTTTTCCTTGTCTCTTTGGAGATCACCTCTCTTTTTACATTGACGGAGTCTGCCTTCCTCACACAGACATGTTTATGCAATCGACACAATGACAAACAACACTTTTGTAATGTAGAGGACACTTGGTAAAACATAGGTGAGAAGACTTGATCACTTGACCCCTTTTGTGATGTGGCATGCTTTGGGACATAACCTGAATGTGATGTAACGTTGCAAGTTTAACTGTGAGCCATTATGTGCAATACTTATTTTTCTTTCCTGAAACAAGTCTTTGCAGTCAGTCACTAAATCCATAAATCATGCAGTCGAATTATTGTTCCCTTCTTTTTGTTCCCTCATACAGATGTCTGCAAGGCATAAGTATATAGATATATGTAGATATATTGAAAAAAAAGCTAATTTATACATGAATTTATTTTTAAACATTTAGTTTTGTGCTTACGTACTTATTTTGCTACTACCATGCAACTGTGATTGAAAACATTGTATAAACAAGGTCGATAATGTATTACATTTGCTATATTTTCAATTAAAATGTATGACTATGATTTGGATCAGATTTTTGTTATATTTTTTGGGGTGAAGTGTTAAACTTGTTGACGTGTCTAGTTTTTCTAAATGTTGTTTTGTGCTCCGCATTTTCAGATAAAAAAGAAAATTGAATATGTCTTAGTATTAGTTGATTGCAAATGTCCAATAGTTTTTAATTATATGCTGGGAAGGTTCTATTTATTAACTTTTTTTACCTTATATAATTTGGATTTTTATTTAGTATTTTCACATTTATAATTTGGATTTTTATTAAGTAATTTCACCTTTCTACTTAAGATCTAATTTTTACATTTTCTTCCTGATTATTTTACACTACAATACAGATGTCAATTTGGATAGCTGGTTTGTAGAAGTGAAGTCAAAACCAAGACCTAATGTCATTCATTTGCTGCCAACCTTGTTTGTAACTGTCTGCATACATTTGAAGTATTTGTAATGTGAGATGTTGAACGAATAAAAAAACAGCTGTGAGGAAGAATCATTTGCTTCCCTTTAATTTTTTTTAAAGATGGGTGGCTTCTGTGAGAAAATATCTCATTAAAAACAAACAGCACATTCTAAATTTGTGTAGATCATCCACCCATCCATTATCTGAAACAGCTTGTTCCTCCCAAGGGTTGCGGGGGCTGCTCTAGCCTATCCCAGCTGTCTTCAGGCAGTAGGCGAGGTACAACATGAACTGGTTTGCCGATCAGCCGCAAAGCTCACAGACAACCATCTGCACTCACATTCACACCTCGGGACAATCCAGAGTGTTCAATCAAACTGCAATGCATGTACAATGACACCTCAGCTTACAAACTTCATTGGTTCCCAGAAAGTGTGTAGAAGACAAAACGTTCGTCTTCCAAACATTTATTTCCCATAAGAAACCATTAAAATGAGAATAATCCGTTCCCAGGTCCCCATAAAACAACTTTCTACGAAATAAGCCTCAAAACTATACAAAATATACCCTATTTTATGTATAATAAATGTGCTATTGTATTGTAATTGAAGAAATAAACTGTACTGTATAACAAAGTCATTTTATTTACCTTTGATGGTAGTTGTCAATGGATGGTAGCAATGGTCGACGTAGCGTAATGGTACTGGGACAGCTAAGTCACACAAACGCACACCTCGTTCGTGTTTTTCAATGATCTTCTTCTGCTTGCACGTAATTTTCTTGTTTCCTCTTTGGGTTAACACGAGCCCGTGGTGGGGTCTTTTTCGGTCCCATAATAGCAGAAGTATCCTCGATAACAAACCACGTACGCACTTAAAGAAATGGGGTGACGAAAACGAGTCCGCCGGCCACCGTGGTGCTGTTTGACCGTGTGGTGTGGTTCGTCCGCCGAAAATTATTTCATCAGCCAAGACTATATGCTCGCAAATTTAATGTTTGTGAGGTGAAAGGTTTGTGAGCTGAACCGTTCATATGCGGAGGTATCACTGTATTTGGAATGTGGGAGGTAACCAGAGTACCCGGAGAAAAACCGCATAGGCACAGCAAGAACTTGCAAACTCCACACAGGGAGGCCGAGGCCAGAATTGAATCCCGGACCGATGCAATGTAAAGTGGATGTGTTAACCAATCGCCTATCATGCTGCCCTGTGTAGATCATATAAAAAGTTAATACCTCAACTACTGTTGCTTTCGGTACATTTGCAATTTTATGGCTTTCTGCTGTGCGGTATGAGCACATTTAATTGCTTTTAATCTGGGTGTGGTAAACGGCTGAGTAATTTGGTCAGGTCATGAAGTGGTACAACAATTTGTTTTTTTCCCCACGTCTTTTTTTTTTTTTTAATCCTCACTATTTTTCCCTCATACTGGGACAATGTACCACGTAACAAAACATACTGTACAATCAGGTGACTTCAAGGATAGTGTGATATGTAGCTGCATAACATTTTGCATTCATAAAAGTTTATGTCCAAGAACATGACCAAAATAAAATAGTATGAGTGCACGTTTACAATTGCCGACTGTGAAAAATGTCCAACTTCCTAGTTTTTCTTAATTGCATCATCGTATTTTAGCACATTTGTCAACGCAAGAGTCTTACAGAAGTCATACATAATCTAATAGAGCCTAAAAACATGAATCAATCTGAGGCTAGTATTTCATTAAATTCATAAGGGTGATTTTTGTTTGAGGGTGGTGGGGGAAATTTACATCTTGTTGATTATGAACAGAGATCAGTGCGGAAGCAGAAAGAGACTCTTATCCCCACTTCTGCTTTTTCATCCCTGGAACGGTTTCTTTGTCATTCATGCACAGTGCATAATGCGTTAGTGGTTGTGTACTGGCACCCTGGTTTATCTTTTTTTTTCCGAAGATACTCTTTCAACATTTTAATGCCGGAATATATTTCAGCTTGATTTAATAATGAAGGAAAACTGGCTTATTTTGGTGGTCATTTCAGGTAAGTTTCATTTTACCTGTATCATCACAAATGAGTTATTGTATCATATGATCACATGACTGTTTTTTGGCTATTAGACATCAAAACCCTGCATAGAATTCTGGCTGAATAATGTTTAAGCCTCCTGTTAAGACGGCATATTTAGTGATTGATGTGATTCAGGTTTATTCATACTAACTTCCTTTGCTCTCAGGTGTCTTGAGTGGAGACTGGGGAGTAACATTTAAGGATCAATGTGCTTTGAGAGGGATGACAGTAGTTGTGAGTTGCCAGTATGACTACCCTTTTCCTCACTTTGTCACGTCAGTTCGCTGGTTTCCAGGTCAATGGAAGTCAGGCAGGTGGGACCGAGTCATATCCAGTCCCATTCCACCCCACTTTGAATATGTGGGCAACTACCGGGGAGACTGCAGTCTGAAGATCAATAACGTAAAATATAAAGATGAAGGATACTACCTCTTTCGTTCGAGACATCACTGAGCCGTTGGACCAGCAAAAATGCACTTCATTTGTCAGTAAAAGGTATACACGCCTTGCGTTTTTTTTTCATTGATTAATTTTATTTGAGTTGATTGGCAATTGGGCTTTTTTAGTACCTTCCATCCATGTGGAACAGTCAAGCCATGTATTTAGATTTTTATCATGTTAAATTATTTAATATGTGGTGTGGGTCGGGGCGGTGAAACAATGACAGATTTTATTTTTGGATGCCATGCGGAGATCCCAGTTAATCATACATTTCTTGGGCAGACCTGACTGCTGTCTTGGAGCCAAGCACAGTGACAGAAGGCCAATCTGTCAGCCTGAAGTGCAGGAGTGAGTGTGGCACGCCGGTGCATGTTTGGTACAGAGATGGGAAGGTGGTACCACAGCATTTCTTCCAGGCCAGCAGAAAGGATTCTGGGGGGTACTACTGTGCTGTCGCTGGTCAAGAGAAGATCAAATCAGCCCCTGTGGCTCTCAATGTTCAATGTGAGTATTTATTGGCTCTAATCAAAGCATACGTCAATAGCAAAGTTCTAAGTACAGTATTGCCTATTTGTCAAGATTGTGAACCTCAGAGAATTGCTGACTAAGAACTGCTTGAATAATTTCATAAAACAAGATAAAACAGCGGGCTCATTTGTAATAATAATGAGTTTGTCAACAGAATATACACATACTGGGGTTGCATGCATGCTTTTCTTGGCTTTCTCCTGTCTACCCAAATCTGTCATTTACGCACACACAAGCCTGATACACATTGTATGTGGCTCAACTCTAAAATTCAAATCTGGCCCTTCAGGAATTTTCCAATGATTTAAGCAATTTTCCTCCTCCACAGACTGTGTTAAAATTGCATTTTTCCGTTTCAAAGAGGGTCCCGCTGGCATTAAAAACAAGCCATTGGTGGTTTTTGTCAGAGTTTTGATTTTCTGTTGTCGTTGACTCTTTTTTGTTGAAATCAGATGCTCCAAGCAATGTTGTGTTGTCAATGACACCACCAGGAGACATCATTAATGGGAGCTCCGTGACTCTCAGCTGCAGAGGTGATGCCAACCCACCTGTTCCATTAAGTGGCTACAGCCTGTATAAGGGCAATCAATATATAAGTTCCGGACCAAGTCACACCATCTCTCCTCTTCAGCCCAGCCACAGTGGACTGTATCATTGTCAGGCCTCAAACAACATCAGTGTGAGGGGCACCGCATTTGTGAAATCGACCGATATCAATCTGGATGTCCTGTGTATGTATCAACCGTTCATGTCATGTACTGTAGTTTTGGTACCTGATACTAATGTACTCTACTGTACTTACCCAGAAAATCACTCTTCAAAAGGTGATTTGCTTTGATTCACTCCCCCAACCTGTTGGCACACATTGTGCAAAAATTCAAGAAATACACTCAAGCGCATTTGATCAATTGGGATTTTATGCATTTGGACACATATTTTGTGATGTAGAGAGAAGTTATCTTACCTTGCTGATAGTCTCATTGGCTGGGTGCATCCTGGTGTGAGACAAAATCCTCATACGTGATCTCACGAAAATGGAAGAGCAGCAAAATGTGCTAAACAGCCACCAATGTTTATTGAGGCATGACAGTAATGTGAAATGGCATGTGGAAGGAAAAATAAATAAAATACATTCCTGTGGGCCAGGTGTCCAAATACTTTTGTCCACGTAAAAATATTCTACAAGAAGTGTGATGTTCTTTCACACATTTTTTCACAGCCTTCATGTTTTTGTCAGGGTTGTGAATTATTTTTAATGACAGCATATTATCCGTGACATTTATTTTTGGGGTTTTTACATTTTTTGAATCCAAATTATTTGTTTCACATTAGCATGCACATGTTTCGTCTAATACCAGACGTAACTTTTTTATAAAGCCGTTTTGGGTTTTCGCAGATCTGCCTGCTGAAAGCATCAGTGTCAATGTGATGTGCAGCGGGACAGCCAACGCTACCACCCACAGCTATGTGTGGTACAAGTGGACCAGCTCTAGCTCCCTGCTCCGAGTGGGCTCGGGACAAGTTTTGTCCCTTTCCACCATTGAAACGCCCCACATGGGAATCTACCTCTGCCAGACCTTGAGCGCACCTGAAGTCATCAACTCGACAAAAATCCTTCTTGTAATGGAAGAACAGTCTTCTTATGGTTTGTGTTACTTCCTCTGTCAAATTTGGTATATTGGTATATACAGTAAAGTCTCGTTATATCGATATCGGATATATCGATAGTCCCGGTTATATCGATACTATTTCTATGCACGCACGGAGAAAATTACATGCAAACAGGGTCGGATATATCGATAGTCCC